>NC_132902.1:17243075-17323075 GCF_030463535.1 Salminus brasiliensis
TGTACGGGAACTGGGAGCTGATTGGTCAGGGAGGAGAGTCAGACTGGATTATCGGGCTGGAAGTGATGTTACTTCCATATGTTCCAGAGATTAGCAGCACATTTTAGCTAAACTGCATGGCTGTGTTGTTTATACAAACACAAAGAGTGAGTCGGATCAGTATCAGTGGATGTTCAGCTTTAAGAGTCTCTGATTTAATAAGGGGCCAAAATAACTTGATCAGGACATCCACATTCTAAACACACCTCAAAATCCAAAATGGACTACGTCAAGAGGTACGAGCTGGTGATTTTTCCATGGCCCTGACAGTCCCCCAGCCTAAACATCATTGAGAATCTGTGGATAGACCTCAAAAGAGCAGTGCAGCAAGATGACCCAAGAATCTCACAAACATGGAAAGCTTGCCCTAAGCAAGGCTTGAAGGATTGCTAGCTGGCTGCAGAAAGCATTTGCAAGCTGTAATATCTGCCAGAGGAGGTGTTACCAGGTAATGACCATGCAGGGTACCCAAACATTTGCTCTTTTTTTTTTTTACTGTATTTTGGAAATGAAAATGCTTATTATAGGGGAAAAGAACTTTGCCGGTGAAGGACAAAAAAAGTTAATTGTTTATGATGTAAAATCTCACATGCACACACACACACACACACTTAGACAAATTATAGGTTCCTTTCCCATGCATAGACACATTCACTTACAAATGAGGCGCCTCTGCCTCAACCCCACTCTCATACATGAAGTACAAATGAGTTCTCTCACCTTTGCACATAGACAATGCTCATAAACACATATCTACACTCATTCCTGACTCCACTCTCCCCTCTCTAGACCCTGTGTATGTATGTGTGTGTGTGTGTGTGTAGGTGAAGCAGCTGAGAGTGCTCTCTGACAGACTTTATCTCATGGCGGAGGTGGATACGCGCTGTAGCTGCCATTCCTAACACTCTGACATAAATCCCTTGCTCAGCTACTCCTGTCCTCCTTCTCTACTCCTTCATCTCCGTCTTCTCCCTCAGGATGGAGGGATGACCCGCTGCAGATCAAGCCTTCGTCCTGCCTTTACTGCCTCCACATCAGACTGTGGCCCCCAGTCTGTCAGTGTATGAGCAATCGCGGACCCATTAAAGGCTTTATAGCCCCGATGAGGCAGTTAACCACCCGTGAAAGCGCAGCAGGAATCAATAGGGCCAATTTATTTATTTATTTATTTTGGGAAGTTATCTCTATCTTGGCTTCCCATCTCTGCTGGTCTTGTTACTGTGTGGAACAAGGCGTTTGGACTCTATGGAAGACCCCTTCACCTCCATCAGAAACCTTAGAGTGACGTCCGCCGGGAAACAGTAGAACTGCTGATGTTGACTTCTCATCTTCGCATCGCAAGGGTTCCCAATCCTGGTCCTGGAGTACTCTTGTTTTGCCTTTCAGCCAGTGAGGTGCTAGCATATCCCCTTCCCTTGGCACACGAAGCATCGTTCTTCCACAAAGTCTCAACTTTTAAAAACATACTTTACTTTCTTGCAGAGTCTTCATAGCCAGAACACACAGGCAACTCATGTTGATTCATGTTGTGATTACTGAGGAGAACTCCAAGCTTTGTGTTCCACTTCTTATCTTGCTCTTTCGGCCTGAAAGGTGCTAGCATATTCCCATCCCTGTGTACATGGGCAAAGCCTCTGAATAAGACATGGTCGCTGAAGCCAAGGGTATGGTGTTGAACACTTCCCCTGAGGAGGGAGAACGCTGCAGTTTGTTTTTGCCTTTATTCATTTTTCATCACCACTGATGATTTGGGCTGTTCCGAGTGGAAGCAGACCAGCGTCTGTACGCCACATCACTCATTTAAGGGTCTTAAGTTGCCGGAGAGAAATGAATTAACTCTAAGGTAGACTATATGGGGGGTGGGCTGGGGGGTATGCAAAGACACAGGTCTGGCTTTTTGCCAGCAGTTTTTTTTTTATGAGTGTCAATTATTGTGCATATGAAAATAATATATATATAAATAAGATTTTAGTACAGTTTCCTGAATCTGTTCCGGACAAAAGCAAATCGAATGCTTCTAAAAATCCAAAAATTCAAGCCTTTCCGCTACCTAATTACATCATCTGAACATCCTCAGAAAAGAATGGATCTGCTTCTGAATTTTTTTTATTGCCACTTGAGATTAGAACACAGTGTACCCATTACTATATTAGTCAGGACCACACGTGTGTGTGTGTGTGTGTGTGCACCAGCGGCCTCATGAAAAGTGCATGGCCGGGGCAGCGCGCTCGCTGGCGTGGGGGAGGGGGAGCCTGACAGTCCGGATGTGAGGTGATATTGGCATTCAGCTTGGATGGAGATCCGTGTGTGCGCGTGTCTGCCATTGGGCTAACGAGTCGGCGCACTGAGAGCAGCCCATTTTAGCACCGGAGGAAGGTGGCCAGCACACCTGGAGGTGGTCTCAGGGACAGGTGCGGCTCGAGACTTTTTACTGCACCAGTAAGCTTCGGTGTCCTGACTAGCCTCAGGCACTTTTCTCTCTCGTCCTAACCTGAAGTGGACACACGCGTGTTTGTACACATATCCAGACACATTCCCTCTCCCACCGTCATGAATGCTAACACACGCACAAGGAGTTTTCATCCATCATTCACTCTGACAGCGAGACACTCTCCAAACACTGGCCTCACCACTGCCAGGTTCTCAGCACATGAAAGTGCTGTTTTTACTCCAGGAGCAGAGTCATGCTCTTCCCCGGCTTAGAGCTCTCTGCGAGGGCTTTAGCTTTCCGCGTAGGAACTTGCAAACGTGAATAGACAAGGAATGTGGCTTGTTTTGTCACCTCTTATTAAACAAAAGGCTGATCTGCTTGACAAATAAGCCTCACGGTGAAAAACAGCCTTGAGCGAGACTCTTCTCCTTTTTTGTGAGAGTTTTGACTAATCCATTCCACCACGTGTGGTAATAGTGCCACCGTTCAGTCTTAAAGTGTGGTTTTGCCGCTGCTGCTCACCTCACCCTTCCTTCCCGTTAATTGGTGGAAGCATGTCTGGTAGGTCCCCTTAGATCCCATCCAAACAAGCGGTCAAGGGCAAGAGAATACATGCGTTTAGACGACCTACATCAATGCTTACAATCAACAACAAAATTACCACTTGACAGAGTAATTGCCAGAAGCTTTTCCTGTCCTTTGGCAGGCAAAACACCTCGCGGACTTTCTAGCCCTCCCATTCGTTTTTTTCTTGGCTCCATGCTTGCAGGGTGTGAAATCTGGCACCCACCCAGTTGCCAGCATTAAGGGTTTGTAGGTTAGCCTTTTCTTTTTTCAAACTATGTTGAGATTTTACACATCCACCTGGTCCACGTCTATCAGCCGGATTCCTCTTCATCTGCCAAGTGTGTATCTGGAGGCCATCTTGGATTCTGCTGTGACTTGTACGGCACTAGCTGTGAAGTGGGAGTATTTTCGGATACATGATTCACAAATTTGACTCTCAATCAGACGTGAAGGAAAGGAAATGATTGAACTATTTATTGTGTGGGTGAGAACTCCTGAGACCAGCTGAGCTATTTTTTTGGGCGGTCTGTTTAGTGGTGTCCGATTTGCTGACGTGATTGATGGTTTATATAATTATATTTGATTACAGACAGCTGTTGGCAACAAAGCTGTCAACTTCTGCAATCAAAGCGACCTCAATAAAGAAAGGTGCTGCCTGCTTGTTTTGCTGTATCAGAACACGGCCGTTTACCTGAAGGCAAAAGGGGTTCATTTTAAGTCTAATAGCTCAGCCGATGAGATCAGTGACAGATTTCCAGGACCAGATGCACAACTGTAGTAACAGTAGTACAGTGCTCCATCAACACGCGTCCATCAGCCCTTTATGCAAATCAGTTATAAGGGGGGTTATTATGTGTGGGGAAACTCCCACTTTCCAGCAGCCTTGGCAGCTTCTTTGGAAATAACTTGGCTCTACTGGCTGTTCCGCTTTTGATGCTGGCGAGCCCCAAGCTCACTGCCGGTCACACTCTACACTGGCTACCCGGTTACACGTTAAGCGAATATTATGCTTAAGTCCAGTTGAGGATGAAAAAAAAAAAAGAAAAGGAAGAATCAAGTCACCCCTTCCTCCCCCATCCACTTCGTGCCATGGCAACCAAGCGACGAGGAAAAGCGATCCTGTTCCAAGCAATCTCTCTCCTTAATGGTACGTCTGTTAGTGTAAGGAGATATTTCCAAAAGTCCCCCAGTGACATTTTAGACCCCCTGCTGTAACTGAACTGGGCAGGTGAGCCACAGGTAGAATTTGTACTGTCTCTCAGGTTCCCGGCCTCCGTCGCTGATCACAGTGCGCAATTGAGAGATGGGAACATTGACGCATCACTCGTTTGTGCTCTCTCTCCATTAGCAGATCTTTTTGTCAGTGCCCCAAGCACATAATTGAAGGGTTCCTAATCTCCTTTCCTTTTTGTGTCAAGACTCACTGGAGCTTGTAAAAAAAAAAAAGGTCTGGTTTCATTTTACTGAAACAAGTTTTGACCGTTTTGTAACATGCTGTAGTTCAGGCGGCTGCTGTTTCTGCTGTTGTTGTTGTTTCATTTTCTTTTTTGGTTTGAGCTTCTTAGGTCTCAAGCATTCATTGCGTCTGGTGATCCAGAGCTACTGCTGACTCTCCTGTCCCCTCTGCTGGTAAAGGCAGTAACTGCAGTGTTAAGAAGGCCTTTCGCATTCCAAACACCTGCACCGCGCACATACGAACCAAAACGAAGAGCAAGGCCTTTCCGAGCGCTTCTAGCACACACTGACACTTGTCGTTTTGATCTATTGTTCTTTGCTATCAGGCTTCCCTGTATCTCTTACAGGCTTATGCAACGACTTCATCAAAAGAGGCTTATCTAGCCGAGACCAGTGACATGCCAACAGCAAACAATCATGAGATGGCTTTCTGTTTCCTGAGATAGAACAGCAGGACTTGGTGGAATTTCTCTTCCCCCTGCCTTCGCTCACCTTTTCCCTCCCTTCCCTTAGCTGCATCGGTCCTGGAGGACCCTGGGAGCGCAGCTCCCGACACTGCTCTGTATGAAATATCAATGCAGATGACTCACTTCGACTTCAGTGTAAATCACCATTGCAAATGCCAAGCCCATTATAGCCAAATCCTTCAGGGAGTTGTTACGTCCATCTCCACCGGTAGAGAAGGCAGGTCTCTTAAAGGGGCAGCGCGCCATAAAAAGCACAGTGCCTTAGGATGCTGCAGGAGGCATGAATTTTTCAGCGTGTTTTATTTTATCCGTCTAAAAACAGACACAGCACGTAAACAAAACTGATAACCGGGAGAATATTATTGTTTAGGGAGAGCTGGGTTTATAAAAGAAAAATGATCCTAACCCCGCATCCAGTGGCACTCCCATGAGACTGGGTTGCTATTTTGGGTTTGTTCGATACTTTCGTCATCGTAGAGGTAGGCACAGGTTGTTGCGTTTGATGCTGTGATGTTGTCTCTTGCGTCAACAGGATTTTAAAAGAAGAAAGAACTGTTTTGAACCTCTCAAGGTTATGTTGGAGGGTGTTTTTGATTGACTGTGGCGCCGCAGAATCTCATCTTTCTGTGCTGAGGTGTAGCCTTTTTTTGCATCAAACCAGTGCTGTTCTTAGAATTCTTCTCTACTGTTTTGCAATGGTGGATCTGTGTGAACAGGAATGTTATTCATTTAGTCGTCTTTAGCTGAGCATTAAAGGTCTTTTTTGGTAGTTTTCAGTATCAAATGTAAGCAAACCTGCATGCAGTCGCAGCGTAAAAGGTTTTTTTCCAAAACACACACTTTGATGAACTCTATAAGAGCCAACTGCAGACGTAGAAATGCTTTCATATTCCATTTGCTGCGCATAATTTGCCCACAAGAGAGAAAGGATTTGCCGTTGGCCCGTGGTTTCCTCCAGTGGAACAGTGGTGAACAGAAGAGTGCCTAGTCATGCTGAGTAGTCAAGGTATGGCTCGCTTAGATGATGCTTCGCACTCATCCACAGGTGAGATGATGAGGTGACACTAGTGGGTAATTAAGCAAGCACAGCGCCACTATGGAAAAAAAACTATCACCAGTCTCTAAGGCCTGCCTACCCTTTGACCCAAACCGTTTAACGTCAGCGGAGTCTGTGGGAGCCCGCTGAGTCAGAAAGCTCACAGGCGATTATGGAATATCCAAAGCCCAGGACAGCGCTGATAAGAGACAGGAGGACTTAGGAGATGGCTGAACTCAAGGGAGTAATTCCTTTCATTTTATCACTGTTTTTATCCCATTTTTTTTACAAAGTTACGTGCTTTGATTGGGTGATATTTTGTGGACCTCTTGGTTTCATCTTCATATAAATGCATTTAGACCTATGTGTTCAAACTAATGGACACCAACCTGGCTCCTGGAGATCTGTCTTCCTGCAGACTTTAGCTCTAACCACCAAAATCAGCCTTACCTCCATCCAATGATTGCTTTCAGAAGGGCTTAAGAACCTAAGGAGGTGTGCTAGATTTGGGTTAGAGGTGAAGCCTGCAACCAGGTAGCTCTCCAGCAGGGAGGTTGGTGGCTGCTGGTTTAAGCCCTACCTAGAGAATGCCGGTTATAAGATATCTTAGACCAGATCTGCACTAATTTCACTTTGGTAGAGACCAAAGCAATTGGCAATTGCTGAAGTGCCGTTTCTGAAGTGCAATCCACCTTCTCCAAATTTTCAGGGCGGAGGTCAAGGCTAAATCATATCTGCCACAGAGTAACTTGTCAAGAGTAATCACAGACTTGTTTCCAGAGATGTTGGGTGCAGGAACCAGACTCCGCAGCGTGTGACCCTCACAGACCTCTCTCTTCCCAAAGCTCCCCCAAGCTCCTCAGACATGCTGAAGATGTCTGCTAGCCTGTGTTCCTTCCCCAGAAGGCATTTTGCTTGATATTGGAAGGCCATCCTGAAACGAAAAGTGATTTTGGCCCGGTGTCAAAAAAAAAACAAAAACAAAAAAACCCAACCAAACAAAACAAAAAAAAAGCAATGAATTATCTCATGCAGATTCTGTGGTTGGAGGCATCTTTGTCTGTTTCTGGAGTTATCTGGCAAGAAAATTGCAGAATGCTGTTGAAAGAGACAAACTGGAGATGGAAGGACATGCCTTCAGAGAGCACACCTGCCTATTAAGTCAGTTGCAGACTGTATATTTCGTTGTGCTGCAATGTACAGCAGATGGTCAACCTTGTAGAGCGTAGATCTTCCGCTGAACACTTTGCAAGTGTTCCGGTAATACATGCAATAACTTGTCTTGTTTTTGCTTAATTATAAATGGCATTTTTTCCCACATCCGGCAAACAAATCTCATCTCTGTCTTTTCCGGCTTTTTTCAACATTTGACATTTTCCATCCAAGCGTGCAGTTTGTTTGTGGTGTTTTTCTCTTATTTATCCCCCTTTGTCTTATTTTCATATTCTCCCTCTCTCGCGCGGTATTGAATGGAGCGCCGGGCATGCTGATGGTACTGATTGTGAGTCATCACGCTGGCCCACTCTCCCTCCCCATCTGCTGCCTGAGTCTCAGACACGAGAGGGAGACTCAGCCTCTCAGCCATCGATCACCTCCTCAAACGCTCGCACACACACACACACACACACACACACACACACACACACACACACACACACACACATGCATGCACCCTTCCACAGCTTCACTATCGATTCCCATGTTTAACATTTCGCTGCCCAACATTCTCCTGTTGTTTTCTCTCCCAGCGACCCCCCCCTCCCCCTTAACAACATTAATTAATGAATTCATTTAAACTTCACTACGGAAGCCTGGCAAGCGGACGGCAAACTCTACACACCATGTGCTTTTCTTTTTCGTAAACAAAAAAAGAACGACAGAGAGATTGTGAAGTTGCATTCACGAGTCCGTAAGCCACTACATGAAGACCTGCAAAACTAGATGTGCGTCACTCCTTCTGTCTTACATGGTTTGCGTTTGTTTTCATATCGGTTTCCATGTGTAATGACACTTGAATTGGTAGCCCTTAAGTGAGTCATCACTTGGAGAATAAAATTCTGGCATTCAGACGCTGACGGCCCAGGAAGAAACTGCATTAGAGAAAAGCAGGTGAGACGAGAGTGCCAGGAAATCATTTCTAAAACCCAAGGCTGGGCTGCAAAGAAGCTTTCATTAGTCTTCAGTCTTTTTGAAAAGTTACGCAATTTGTTTGCCGTTTTCTCTTCGTGCCATGTCATTATCAAAACCTCCATTTGCTTCTAGAAATATGTGGATTGATCCAAGCTAAGGGGTTACATGGATGGATTGCGTCCATGATAATGGATTGCGAGTCAATATGTTGTAGTACTGTACGCAAGACGATAGACTGCCACCATATCCATAAAATCTGAGTAAAAGAAAAGTTGACCAACTTTTTTATCCAATCAGGACCAGCGAGTCCAACACTGCTATCTAGCGCTCGGGGTTAAAACACAATCCAAAATGAAACTCTGTCTGACACCAATCTTTACATTCATTAAAAATCAATACTGTGTTTTTGAGAATCGATACAATCGATATATTGCAAAACAAAATATCATAAAACTTCGATATGTCAATATTTTCTTACAGCCCTACACTTGTGACTGACCTGGGATTCCATATTAATAGACAGGCAGACAAACATCTATAGACACTAGCAACAACAGAACCTTGCAAATCACATAACCTATCTATATGTAAGGAGCAGCTGTAAAATGCACTGGATTTATTTACAGAATGGTGCTGAGAGACACTAACACTGTGTTTACAAGGTAAAGTGCTGTGAAAAAGTACTGTACAGCATAGAGAACAAGTCAGAGACCACCCTGTAGTTCATATCCAGTCAAAACAACCATTAAAGCCATATTATGTAGAGAATTTCCCTGGAAATAAAGTAAGTCATGCTCCGTTGACTTGTAATGGGGAAATAATGGTGTTTCTGTCCTTCCCACTTCAGGCCGGGATGCTGCTAACACACTGTGTAACGTTGGTGGTGCTGCCCAGGAGCTACTGTAGTCCTATTTGTGTAACTTTCTGTGCTACCATGTCAGTACACTTTGCTTTTTTCACTTCAGATGCCAGTTCTGTGTCTGCCAGCTTGTCTACAAATGCATGTGTAGAGTGTGTTTAATGGGTGACACTCAAAGCATGGCAGTGGTGTAAAACTGAAATGTCTCGCATAATGCAGCTTTAAGTATAAGTCTTCACATTTGGTGATTTTGAGGTCTGGACTGAGAACCCCATTAGCTTCAGCAGTTGGATTTGCAAATGTTTTTCTTAGATCATGTATAAGGTTTGTAACTCACTCACTCACTCGCTCGCTCACGTTTAGCAGCCCTAAGATTCTCAGCAAGGTCCTATATTTGTATTAGCTTTTTGGTGCTTTGCATCAATTACTCTGTCATTATTTCTCTGATTTCTTATATCGGAATAAAGTCGTGTTTTAATCACAATTGAAGGATGGACAGTAGATGGTTGAAGGATGGACAGTAGATGGACATGAGATGGTTTTCAAACCTGAAGTGAGAATGGACTTTGAGTTCTCCACTCTCTCAAAGATGAAAGTGCACAGTTGTTAGGAGTCCCGCTGTCTCTCACTTATTGTCCTTTGACTTTGCTCTACTCATGCGAGTGATTGATTAACATCTTTCTCATTACAGATCTTATCTTTTTGGAAATATCTCAGAAATACCTTCTGAAAACAGAATAACTTGGTCTTGGTGGGCAGTGTTGGCTCAGAGTGGTTAAAGAGCTGGGTTATTGTTCAGCGGATTGTTGGTTCGATACCCAATCCTCTAAGCTGAGTTAGGTTGTTAGCCTCTCCGTTTCAGAAGCACTGTAGCATGGCTGACTCTCTGCTTTGACCCAGGCTTAGAGGATTGGGCTCAGAAGATTGGGCTTGGGACCAGAAGGTCGCTGGTTCTATCCCGAGGGGCAGTGTCCATGGCTGAAGTGCATTTGAGCAAGGGTTCTAACTCCCAATTGCTCCCAGGGACACACTCCACTGGTGTGTGTGTGTGAATAGAAATTGAGTGTTTGTCAAATAGTGGCAGAATTGGTACTGGTTGGCCAAGTGGCAGAATTGGTACTGGTTGGCCAAGTGGCAGAATTGGTACTGGTTGGTAAAGTGGCAGAATTGATACTGGTAATTAGTAATATGTTTTGTGCTGTACATCTTTTCCTAAGTTTTCACGCTGGAATAAGAAAAGCAGTCGGCCAGTGGAGTATTTAGCCTCTTATTTATTTATGTAGCGGCCTATTTTACTCTGAAGTTAGACTATACTTCCCTGCATGCTAAGTTAATTTCTAAATTTGTTCGGCTGAAAGGAGAGGCGCCTTCACGATGAAAAGAAGCAAAGGGACGTGACAATTTCACGGTTGCTATGGACACAGCGCAGTAAGGGCAGGTTGGCGCGCCATGATTACCAGTCCGACCTCACGTAGCGAAGCGTAATGAACAACCCATACATTGGCTGCATCAATCAGCTCAGGAGCTGTTTCGTCCGAGAGACGGGGGGGAAAGAAATGTGCAGAATGGAATGAACTGAGGAACACCTATCAGAGCCTTCTGTCTGTCAGGTCCTCCACCTTTGGCAGAGGCACATGAGAAGAAACCGGAGGCCCTCGGATGTTTGTTCAACAGTTGCAAATCAAAAAGGGACTGACTCATACACTCTGTGCAGATGCAGAGACGAACTCGTACACAAGTAGGCACTCTCACTTGGAGAAGTTCTCCCGCGAGGTGAAGACTCGAGTGCAGAAATAAAAGCTGCTGCTCTTTAACTGAAATTCAATAAAAAATCACACTTCATGACATTCTATCACTCCCAGTCTGCCTGCAGAGCTACGTAAAGACACATATTCATTAGAAACTACTAATTGCAGTGCCCTAAGGTGGAGTGGAGCTAGCAGCATTCATTGGCTGCCTGGATGCTTTTTACCAGTTTCTCAGAAGTTAATCCAGGCACAATGGGAAGCTCCTGCAAAGAACACTTCACGGCCCTTAATTGTTTCTTTGGAATAGCAACGCTTGGTTTGGAGAAGTTTTTGCTGGAAACCTAGCCTGTGTCACGGCACTGTCATTGTTCAACATTCCATCAAAGTCATTACAGATAAGTCGGCCTGCTCTTTGTCAATCATTTCGATGCCCCCAGGACGTTATTTACAGTCATACAAGACCATACAAGATCCTGTCTACTCAAAAGAGAAGCAACCTACAGTATGAACGTTAAACGCTAAACCAGGGGGCCACAGCTCCAGTCCTGGAGGGCCAGTCTCCAGCAGAGTTTGGTAGTTGCCCTACTCAAACACTCCCACTTTGTCTGGTAATTAAGGGTGTTTTCACATTAGCATATTTTTCCACACCCAAAAGCTCTTGCTCTAAGAGTTCGGTAGGTTGGTCAAGTGTGAAAGCTGTTTTCAAGCCAGGAAGCAAGCTAGCAAACAGATCTCTGGGCCTCCTGAAAGCAGTGTTCTGGGGCTTGCTTTAAGCAATCTGCTTTACAGATGCGTGATTGGTTAATTTCGTCACCTGACTCCCTCAACTTATCGCCTGCATGGCTAAAAACCTCCTTCTACGAGAACAGCTCCTTGCTTGCAGGTGTTCCTGCGCAGTGACATGACATGCCTTCAGAAAGCGCTGCTCTTTGCTTCTTGGGTGTTTGTATTCAACCAAAATAATGAAAAGCAACAAACCGATGAACCTAGATCTTACTATTTAGCAAAAAAAGTTTATTTCTTCTGTGGATTTCTTCCTCTGACAACAAACGAGCCTAGAATTATAGTCTTGGGTGGGAACTCGGGAGAAGTGTGAAAAACCTAAATTATGGGTTGAATCAGATGTGTTTGAGTAGGGCAACATCTACATTTTGCTGGAGACAAGCCCTCTAAGACTAGACTGCTGCACCCCTGTGCTAAACCTTCCAGTGAGGACCACTAATGTTAGTTAACCAACTAATATTAGAAAAATTACACAGCCCTGGTTACTATAAGAGTACATTAGTACGAGCGCAAGGACCTTTCCACGTGTTCCCACATTCGACTCAAGATTGATTTGATATGAATTGGTAGTCGGTAGTACGTGTCGATACGTGACTTTAACATAGATGAAAATACTTGGAAACATTGTGTTTACTGAATATAGCTAATGTTGTGGATCACTGGTTCAAATCCCGGTCATGTTGCTAACGATCGTCAGCCGAGGACCTGAGAGAGGTAGATGGCGCTCTCCTACCCACTTTGCTTCGTTGCAGGGCTGGCCGCCACTGGTGTCTAAAGGCTGATGCTTTGAAGATGGGTATGCGACCAGGCGCATTGGCTGCCCAGGAGTGTTGCATTGGCGGCAGTTCGAAAAGTGAGTGGCTAGACCACACGCGCATTAGAGGGGGCATGTGCTAGTCTGCCGTCACTGGTGTCGGGGGCATCGCGTGCGATGTGGGGGCGAGATTATGTACAGGTTGGGTAACTGGCAGACCAAATTGGGAGAAAATGATGGGTGACAATCAGATTATTGAAGAGAAAAGAAATCTAAGCTAACTCAGGTAAAATCTGCCAGCAGTGGTCTCAGATGCCATCATTTTCATAGATGTTCTTACTAGCTGCTTTGCAAGGTTTACGACATGTGGTTCAGAGGTTCATTTTAATTAAGAGGTCTTTTACAAAAGTGTTGTCAGTGAGAACATATTGGAGTAAAAGAAACTGACCAATAATGTATATGTAAATATGTGTGTATTGTTCACTTACTTACCCTGCTTAAGGCCCTTGTGTGTTGTTCACTCACACACATACACAGATGTAAGACTGTATATGAACATGCAGTATCATGCAGTCCATGTTTGTCTGAGGGGGAGGTCAGGAGGCTGGAGAGAAAGCCGGCTAATTGTAAATATTTATTCCACTGCAAGGCTGAGGATGGATTTTATTGTTAGGCAGTGTTATATTTTGCATGGTGCCAGCGATGTTTGAGGCGTAGGGGGGATGCGGGCCCTGGGAACGTGTCGAGGTGTAGCTCTCTAAACCCACTGAGGCTTTTTCAACAGGAGAGACCGTGACTCATACATCGACTTTTGGATGAGAACAGAGGACAGTGTCTCTGAAGTCTGTGTGTGTGTGTTAGGGAGAGAGTGAGAAAGTGGGTGAATGCACAAATGTGTTTTGTAAGCTTTTAGAGTGAGCTTTTCACGCTAGCGTCTTCAACACGGAGCCAGTTTTCGTCGCACTATGGATCAGTCCTAATGAGCAGTACTGTGAAGCAGTACACCAGGAGAGAATGAGCCATTAATTTTAATGGTAGAGGATTTGAAGAATGTTAACTTCTGTTTCACTTCCAAAGCAATTGTGTACCATTGTAGCTTTTGATTACCTTTATCTATTTGAATTAGACTGGAAATACTCACAATTAGACTGAAAATACTCACTCAAGGTTACTTTCAGCAAATGTGTTCTTTTTTATTGAAAAGGTGCATTCAGTCTGTCAGAGATCCACCGAGGAAATTCAGAATTCAGAACAGAATTATGTTTAACTTAATCAAATGCAAAAATCGACAACAAATCAATAAAGGCCAATAGCAGTTAAGGACTCCAAAGACTCAATTGGCCTCCTTACTAATGGCATGCCTTTGTTACTGATACTTCAACATCTATCCTTGACATCCTTAACATCCTTAAGGCTACATGGTGCGCTGGAGTACTGTACTGTATTTAGGAATGGGATGACCCGTGTATCCATTGGTGGGTGTATATATTAGAGAGGAGGGAAAATATTTAAAGCTGTCTCTAATTTCAGAACCAGCAGTGATGTCAAATTTTGTAAATCAGCGCTGCATATATTGTTGCTGTCCAATTAAAAACATGCATCTCCAGATTGGTGGCTCCAGAGTTATTCCAGGTAGCTTAGCGCATTTCTGTGAATCTGTTCTTCCAGAATTAGTGACACAGTGTACAGAGAAGCTACAGGGTTAAAACCATGGAGAAAACTAAACATTTTCATTGGACAGCAGCAATATAAACTTCCCAATTTACTATTTATGGTTATTATATTCCAAAACTCGGGGACACTGACAACATGGACAACTTTTAGCCTAGCACCTTCCTTGCACCCTCTTACTTTTAGATGCCCCAGCAATGCTGCCTCCGGTCATCCCTTCTCCAAGCCATTCTTCACCAGGTCAGCTAGCGTTACCTTTCAGCTTTTTTAGCCTTGCGTCCAATATTGTCCTGGAGTAGTCATTGCACTTCGTTTCGTAAGGCTTTCACTAGTGACAAGACAACCATATTCACCATTTTGTGTTGGACACAGATGAAATTTGGCCTCTGCCTTTACCCCATCCATTCAGTGAACACACACAAGCACACTAGTGATCAAACACACACAGTGACAGTAAGCACACATTCCCTGAGCAGTGGGCAGCCATTGCTGTGGTGCCTGGGGAGCAGAGAGGGTGAAGGGCCTTGTTCAAGGGCCCAACAGTGGCAGCTTTTTTTCCGAGCCTGGGTGTGGAACCCACGACTCTGTATCAATAGCCCAGTGCTTTAACCGCTGAGCCCCAAATGCATGTATGCACATTTTGAGGGTGAGTCAGTAAATAACAGTTTCAGAGCCCATTTTCGGCCCTAGAATATCAAACCGTATTTACCTTGGCACAGTTCAGTAATGAGAGTTTGGTAAGTGAGACCTTGTGAACCTCAAACACTCTTGAGAAATTGGCATAACCAAAATACTTCCCAGTACCGAACTCTTATTTTTCAACTCTGCAAGGTAAATACAGTCCATTTCCATTGTAGGGCAGCCTACAAATAACACTCTTTTATATATTATATATAATCTGTAATGAAAACCACTGTATTCAATGAAAATGAAAAGCAAATTAGAAGCATTTCCCCAATGGCCTTCAAGGGAAGAGTTTCAGCTGTGTTTCAGCTGTGTTTCAGCTGTGTCCGAAAGGTAGCTGAGGTAGCTGCCTCAGAATCACTGCTTTAAAGGGCAGTGTTGTGATGAAGTCCCCTGTAACTGAAGTGTGTTTGAGATGGACATCAGAGGCACCAATGCATCACTGTCCTTTTCCACTGTGCTGGGGCTGGTGCTTTCTGTTACTTATACTTTTCTTCTTTTCTCATTTATTTCGGACATGACTGGCTACCTTCCCGCCTCAGAATAATGACTGGACGTCATTTGTTACTCTGCATTTTAACACATTACATGTTATTAACATCTTCCACCTCCTCCTCCAAACAGATTGTTCTAGATTTGACCTTTGGAGGTGGAGGTCACAGTAAGGCCATCCTGAAGTCGGTCCCAGGTGTGACACTCGTGGCGGCAGACCGCGACCCTGAGGCGTTCCGCATGGCCCAGCAGCTAGCAGAAGAATATCCGTGAGTATATTTAACATAGCTTGAAGTTCTTTAAACTGTGTATTTCTAATGCATTATGTTTCATTTTAAAATATGCAAAGTATATAAGTAATGATTCCTTTAAAAATAATTGTTGCCAGTAGGGTTTTTTAATGCATTCCAGTAAAAATTACTGATGCCTTTTTTTAAAAAGATGATCAGTACCTAATCTAACAATGATACTATGATAAAGTGATGTAATCTGGTTTTTTTCTGATACTGTTGGGTTATTTTAGTTTCTAAAGTTACATAATTAAATAAAGACAAAAGGAGAATAATTTTAACCTGACACAGGAAAATTGAAAGAGAAAGGTTGGTAAAGGTTTGTTTTTAAGCTAAGGTGTCGTTCAGCTGTTAAAGTGGTGGATTTGGCCATTTCTCTTAGTTTAAATGTTAACTTTAGCTCTTTTTTTAAGGGTAAACTTACCTAGCTTCTGTCTTTCAAAAAATAAGCATTTTCAAAGGAGGAAGTGTGGCTGTGTTTAGCATTTAGCTAAGGTGACCCGGTGTTCTCTTTTTTCCCCCCATACATGTTTTCTTTTATGGGATCTAAAAAGAAAATGTGTCCGGCCTGAATTTTTAATTTGTGTAAAATCTTCTTAATTTGATGTGAGTATTTGTCTGTACAGTGGCCACACATTTTGTGTGAGTTTTCCAGATTTAAACACCGCTCCCACCGTCTCGTACATCACAAGTGGTCTATATGTACCTGCATCTACACAACTTTTGGTCAGACTTTCCCACTGTTTACCACAGCCCAAATATGCCTAAAGGCAATTGTAAATAAGCACAGTTACAGAAAAATGACTGTGGTTCTGTCTCAATAGAACCAAGTGCACCAAATATTCTGAAACATCCAAAAACACTTAAGTTTCCAATCAGTAACTATGTGTGATAGTTAGTCATTATTTATAGCCTGCTTTACGTTTGACCCGGTAAGATTAGCCTGACATTGAGATAACACTTATACATTTTGGATTATTAATGCTTTAGTAAAAAACACAGGTAAAATCGGGATATAAGAACTGAACCACAGGGGAGTATAAACCAATGGCATAACTTTGGTGCAAAATTAAAAACTCAACTGATTGCTGTGTCCTGTGGCCTGTTGTATGTTAGCTCTGAAAGCTAATTCTAATGCTAATACCGAAAAGACTTACTGATACTATCACAGCAATAAGTCAACCACAGCCAAACATTCAGCTAACAAACTAAAAGCGTTTACAATAAAGGACATTTGATCTTCATTTTAACACTTTATTAAGAGATGGAGGTAATATAACTAAACACATCAAATTGAAGAAATTCCAAAAGTTAGGACACCCTTGCATTTACTACTACTCTAAATGTCTAAAATTAGAATCAGGTGCTCCACATCAGCTGCAGATGTTTAGAACATGGTTAGAGAGGATTCTGGAGGATCCTGTCCTATTTAACCCTCAGACGTTTTGTTTGATTTGCTCTTGATTGTTTAAGGTAGTGGTATCATCATGGCAAGAAAGAGTTCTTCAAGGCCTTCAGAAAGAAGGTTGTAGATGCAGAGGAGTCTGGGAAGGGATTCAAAAAGATCACAGAACAGTTCGAAATCAGCCGTTCAACCAAATAAATGGCAACATGGCCAGGTCAGCAAATTTAGCAAGTTCAGCCCAAGCACAGATCACAAGATGTTAGTTATATAGAAGTTAGTTATATAGTTTACTGGCGGACCACAGGCTGTTTAAGGGGTTAACTCGTTAACTCTTTAACTGATTCAGACCAGAGCAAAGCAACTACAGGTGTGGAAATGCCCTTAGCTTTGTCTAAAGAGCAGTTCACAGAAGATGAAGGAGCACCGACGACACTAAGTTGCCCCCGCAGTATTGTCTGAGGCCTCGGTGTAGTCTGAGGCTGCTGAGGACTCAATGAATGTATTCTGGGAATCAGATTAGTTGGATATGGGAATAGGAGTTGCTCTCTTGTGCCAAATAACTGCTATTCTGATTGTGTTTTACGTTCACCGGACTATGCAAAGTCATGCACTTTTTTTCGGGGGGTTTGTTACAGTACTGATGTGTCACAGGAACCTTCACTCTCTTGCAGCAGCACTAACACTGGCACAGCCAGTTTGGGGCTGCCGAGTACTTAATTAAAAGTTGCAGTTAGAATGGAGCTGCTGGTTGTGCATTCTGTATTGGCATTACATTCATCTTTCATACTGGAGCTGAGAACGGACGTCAAGACAACACCCCCCACCCCGTGTCTTCACACCCAGCTCTGGCCTTCTCAGTCTATATAACTTAACTAGTGGCCAGGGCTGCTCTGTTTGCAGAGATTCAGAAACCCCACTCTCACCCACGCTCAGCAGAGAAGCCCCAACGTCTCATTTGTCAGCAGGGGCCCAAGGCTTCAGTGACAGGGAGAGACGCTGCCACCCACGCAGGTTCTCCCTGCTTTCTGCTCGGGGGAGAGGATGATGATGAGGGAGAGAGAGATAGAGAGAGGGAGAGAGAAAATAGGAAGAGAGCCTGAGAGAGAAATTGTGTTTAATAAAGGAGAGACAAGAAAGAGGAGGCGTGTGGCCTTGAGTGTGTGTGTGTGTGTGTGTGTACACATGGACGTGAGCGAGGGAGTACGTGAGGGCGGATGGAAATGAGATGTTCCTGATTCTGCAGCGTGGGTAGAGATCCTTCTTTACGTCGATTCTGGGGAAACCTGTCTCAGGGGAACTGCTGCAGCTACAGAAACACGTGTGAGAGCGAGTGAGTGAGAGAGATAGAGAGAGAAAGAGAGGGCGAGAGAGGCAGAGAAAAAGTGAGAGAATATTAGGACAAGCCATTCTGTCAGCAGCGATATATACCCCAGCAATGAAGCCTTCCACTCCCACTCGTGCGAGGGGTGAGAGGAGCTGAAGAAATCTAGCAATTAGCCAGTCTTATTGCAGGCCTGTGTAACAGGGCCAGGCAACCCACGCACCCCCTGCACCAGGCAAGCTCTTCTCTTCTCGTCTCTTCTCTTCTCTTTTAAGTTCTTCTCCTTTAGGTTCTTTTCTTCTAGGTTTTTCTCTCCTCATCTCTTCTCTTCTAGGTTCTGTACTTTTCTTCTGTAGCCTAGACTTCTCCCATCTTCTCCTCTCTTCTTTTCTCCTCTCTTCTAGGCTCTTCTCTTTTCTTCTAGGCTCTTCTCTTTTCTTCACTTCTGGGTTCTTCTGTCCTCATCTCTTCTCTTCTAGGTTCCTGTCTTCTGTTCTCATTCTCTTCTTCCTCTCTTATTTAGGTTCTTCTCCTTTAGGTTCTTCTCTTCTCTTTGAGCTTCTTCACTTCTCTTTGGGTTCTTCTCTTCTCCTCCTCTGGCTTATTCTCTTCTTGTCTTCTTATCTCTATGTTTTTTATCCTTTTCTCTTATCTTTTAAGTTCTCCTCTCATCTTCTCTTCAGTTCACTTCTCTTCTAAGTTTTCTTTTAGGTTCTTCTCTTTTGTGCTGTTCTGCCTTGTTTTTTACCTCACTTTTATAAAAGCCCATTTTCTTCTCTTTCTTCTCTCCACTTTCAGATTCTTCTTTTTTCTTCTTTACTCTTCTTTTCTCCTTCTCTTATCTTTTAGGGTGTTCTACTTCCCTTCTATATGATACCATTTCCTTCTCTTTCTTTTTAGGTTCTTCTCTTCTTTCTTCTCTCCTCTTGTAGGTTCTCTTCTCTTCTGTACTGTTCTGCTGTGTCTCCAGTTCACTTTTGTGCAACATCATTCTCTTCTCTTTTCTTTTCTCCTTTTAAATTCTTTTTTTTCTTTATGTTTTCATTCTTTTTCCTTTATTTTATTGTTCTCTTCTCTTTATTGTTTTCTTCCATTCTACTAAAGTTTTCTTCTCTTCTTCTGATCTTTTCTGCGTTCTCCTCTTCTCTCCTCCTCTTCTCTCCTCCTCTCTGTTTTAGGTCTTTCTTTTCTCTTCTGCTGTTCTGTGTCTCATTTCTCCTCATCATCTCTCTTACACTCGTTCTCCCTTTTTCTTCTGTCATGTTTGTCTTTTTCCTCTTCTGGTTTTGCTTGTCTTGCCTTTTCTCTTCTCTTTTCATCTGTCCTACAATACTTCTTTTTTCACCCTTTTCCAGCCTGGTTCTCCTCTCTTCCATTTGAAAACTCATTTCTTTGTATTTGCTCTGCAGGATCAGAATCGTTCAGAGCAGCTCGACACATGAGGCGAATGTTTTGACTACTTTTTCCCTTCATATTTTCTTCAATCTTAATCTGACTCAAAAGCGACACACACACACACACACACACACACACACACACACAAACACAACAGGCACTCATCAAGTAAACCACGTCAGAGATGACAGCAGTACCTTCTGTCGTGTGTCACTTCAGCAATTAAAAAAAATAAAAACACGGGATATATACACGTAAATATATTTTTTGTTTGTCAGGCCATGTGCACCTGCTTTCATAATCGCCAACCGGTCCAGCGCACGTGATGCTGGCACAAGGCAACTTCTGCAGTGCTGAAGCAATCAAAGCTACACATAAATAAGGGGAGAGAGTGGGGCTTGTCTTCGATTTGCGGTAAGCATTTAGCACTTAAACAATTTTGTTAATCATGCCCGGCAAGTTTGTCAAAGAAGTGGTCCTGCAAGGAGCCCACCAGCGAAGCAGGGGTTTCCAACATGGCCCTGGTCAGAGCTTCACTCTTTCATCTGCGAGTGGCTGTCTTATCAAATGCCCGTCTCTTCCAGCAGCTCCATCCTCCAAGGCCCAGTCCAAGTTGTCGGAGTTCAATATCCCAAGCCTAACACACATTCTTCAAAGGGTTCACACCCTGCTCCTGTGAGCCTCTGTCTATGTGCTGGCTTGTGTATGCCTTTGTGTTTGTTTTTCTATGTTTTCGGGCCAAAAATGGCCTGTTTTTATAGGAAAACCAGAGGAAAAAACAGGGACAGCGAGAAATAGGTGCATTGGACCGAAGCTCCATGTTTACCTCAAAGGATAAAACCATGTGTTTTTGGTAACTGAGGTCAAGGTTGGAGTATATGTAATGGGTTCACGTCCTGACGTATAAAAACAAGTATGTCTGTGTGTGTCTCTGCCTGGACTTGTGGACTTGTTCCGGAGATATTTTCATCCGCGCTCCCCTGCTGAAAGCAGTCGATCAGCATCTTGTCTCAGGCTGCAGTGACGTCGGAGCTGGGGCCGAGTGGGGCAGCACATAGGAACGTTTCAGGCTTGATTTGTCAGAGAACAGCATGTCACAGTTCTCAGACACACTGGACATTATCACACATTCACAGACAAGACCGAGCACTGCAGTTCAACTTACCTGAATTAAAGGAATAGTTCAAATGCTGCCATCAAATTAACACATGATTATGTATACATTTCCCTCTTCAGTTTTGCAGTCTGAGATACGCTAGAACAGGGCTAAACCAGCGGTATGTCATTGTCCAAATTTAGCTTCAGTTTAGCTAATGCTATAACTAGCGCTGGCTCACCATAACAAGCACTAACACCATAAGGAGCTCAGCTTTAGCTCTTAGGTTAGCTCTGCTAACCAAAAACAGAGCTTAGTTTACCTGAAAACAGAGATTTTGCTGACTATAAACTGGGCTTTAGCTTACTGACAACAGAGGTTTAGCTAACTGAAAAGAGAACTTCAGCTCACCTGAAAACAGAGGTTTAGCTTCAGTGAACACACAACTTTAGCTTGCCTACAAACAGAGGTTTAGCTACTCGAAAATCAAACTCACCAGAGCTCACCAGAAAACAGAGCGTCAGCTCACTGAAAACAGAACTTTAGCTCACATGAAAACCGAGCCTTGGCTCACTAAATACAGAGCTTCAGCTCTATGAGAACAGAACTTTAGCTTTTGCTAACTGAATACGGAGTTGTAGCTCAGTGAAAGCGGGAGTTGTAGCTCAGTGAAAGCGGGAGTTGTAGCTCAGTGAAGACGGGAGTTGTAGCTCAGTGAAGACGGGAGTTGTAGCTCAGTGAAAGCGGGAGTTGTAGCTCAGTGAAGACGGGAGTTGTAGCTCAGTGAAGACGGGAGTTGTAGCTCAGTGAAGACGGGAGTTGTAGCTCAGTGAAAGCGGGAGTTGTAGCTCAGTGAAGACGGGAGTTGTAGCTCAGTGAAGACGGGAGTTGTAGCTCAGTGAAAGCGGGAGTTGTAGCTCAGTGAAGACGGGAGTTGTAGCTCAGTGAAGACGGGAGTTGTAGCTCAGTGAAGACGGGAGTTGTAGCTCAGTGAAAACGGGAGTTGTAGTTCAGTGAAAGCGGGAGTTGTAGCTCAGTGAAGACGGGAGTTGTAGCTCAGTGAAGACGGGAGTTGTAGCTCAGTGAAGACGGGAGTTGTAGCTCAGTGAAAGCGGGAGTTGTAGCTCAGTGAAAGCGGGAGTTGTAGCTCAGTGAAAACGGGAGTTGTAGCTCAGTGAAGACGGGAGTTGTAGCTCAGTGAAGACGGGAGTTGTAGCTCAGTGAAAGCGGGAGTTGTAGCTCAGTGAAAGCGGGAGTTGTAGCTCAGTGAAGACGGGAGTTGTAGCTCAGTGAAGACGGGAGTTGTAGCTCAGTGAAAGCGGGAGTTGTAGCTCAGTGAAAGCGGGAGTTGTAGCTCAGTGAAGACGGGAGTTGTAGCTCAGTGAAGACGGGAGTTGTAGCTCAGTGAAAGCGGGAGTTGTAGCTCAGTGAAGACGGGAGTTGTAGCTCAGTGAAGACGGGAGTTGTAGCTCAGTGAAAGCGGGAGTTGTAGCTCAGTGAAAGCGGGAGTTGTAGCTCAGTGAAAGCGGGAGTTGTAGCTCAGTGAAAGCGGGAGTTGTAGCTCAGTGAAGACGGGAGTTGTAGCTCAGTGAAGACGGGAGTTGTAGCTCAGTGAAGACGGGAGTTGTAGCTCAGTGAAAGCGGGAGTTGTAGCTCAGTGAAAGCGGGAGTTGTAGCTCAGTGAAGACGGGAGTTGTAGCTCAGTGAAGACGGGAGTTGTAGCTCAGTGAAGACGGGAGTTGTAGCTCAGTGAAGACGGGAGTTGTAGCTCAGTGAAAACGGGAGTTGTAGCTCAGTGAAAACGGGAGTTGTAGCTCAGTGAAGACGGGAGTTGTAGCTCAGTGAAGACGGGAGTTGTAGCTCAGTGAAAGCGGGAGTTGTAGCTCAGTGAAAGCGGGAGTTGTAGCTCAGTGAAGACGGGAGTTGTAGCTCAGTGAAAGCGGGAGTTGTAGCTCAGTGAAGACGGGAGTTGTAGCTCAGTGAAGACGGGAGTTGTAGCTCAGTGAAGACGGGAGTTGTAGCTCAGTGAAAGCGGGAGTTGTAGCTCAGTGAAAGCGGGAGTTGTAGCTCAGTGAAGACGGGAGTTGTAGCTCAGTGAAAGCGGGAGTTGTAGCTCAGTGAAAGCGGGAGTTGTAGCTCAGTGAAAGCGGGAGTTGTAGCTCAGTGAAAGCGGGAGTTGTAGCTCAGTGAAGACGGGAGTTGTAGCTCAGTGAAGACGGGAGTTGTAGCTCAGTGAAGACGGGAGTTGTAGCTCAGTGAAAGCGGGAGTTGTAGCTCAGTGAAAGCGGGAGTTGTAGCTCAGTGAAGACGGGAGTTGTAGCTCAGTGAAGACGGGAGTTGTAGCTCAGTGAAGACGGGAGTTGTAGCTCAGTGAAGACGGGAGTTGTAGCTCAGTGAAGACGGGAGTTGTAGCTCAGTGAAGACGGGAGTTGTAGCTCAGTGAAGACGGGAGTTGTAGCTCAGTGAAAACGGATCGTTTGCTCAATGAAAATGGTGTATAAAATCTTCCTTCCTTTATTCTTTAACAGATATTTTTACACTAAGTGAAATGTAATGAAGGAAGTTTTTGCTGCTTGATACTGTTCTCATTTTACATGACATATCTACCTGATTATATCTGCCCAGTATCGGATATTTTACTCCAATCTTAATAAAATCAAGTGCGTTAATAAGAACATCATGACCTGTTGGATCACTGACTTCTGGTGAAACCTGGTGAAAATGTCTGTTTTAACA
The DNA here is from genome assembly GCF_030463535.1 of Salminus brasiliensis. NCBI lineage: Eukaryota > Metazoa > Chordata > Actinopteri > Characiformes > Bryconidae > Salminus > Salminus brasiliensis. The sequence goes on from NC_132902.1 coordinate 17,266,435, forward strand.
TTACAATACATCAAATAACAAAAGTCAGTCTGAAAATACATCAAGCTGTTATTTTAAAATGACTTGCTTATAAGATACTGTACGACACCATGGCTGCTATCTATAAAAAAGGAAAAATACACTGATAGATGTTGGCTGCTATTTCTTGTGATTCAATGCATTTTTGTCAGTTTTTATGGGTAACATCATGTCAGTCATTGGCCACATTAGCAAATCTCAAACTGAGCTCAGTGATGATTTAGCTATGCAGTTTACCTGTTTGCTGCATCCGCCTCATATCCTCAAACTCAGAAGCAAACTTTAAACACCAAACATGTCCTGACTGATCTAGTACATTCAGGGTAAGGGAAATATTAAGGACAGCTCCGGGAAAAGAGCATCATCTTGTCAGTGGGACGTGTAATTTTTTTTAATGAGCAATAATCCGACAGAAGGCTTATCACATGCCCTACACATAACATATTCTGTTCATCCGCCATAAGCAAACATCTCTAATCTGCCTCAGCCTGCGGGACGGTGAGGAGAATGAATTTCAGGACAACATTTATAGATTGGTTATTGCTGATGTGGTCATAGGTCACATTATATTATGCTGGCAGGAAATTGTTGCTTTTCGATTATTTAAAGGGGACACTCAAGCATGCTTCCGGCTTAACAGCTTACATTGAGAAAGCCCTTTTCCCCTCTCTTTTTACGTAAACTCGTGAACAACAAGCTGCTCTGATTCTGTGGTTGGGTTCAGGTGACACACCACTAGTTTACAAATCATCAATGTTTTTCACAGAGTAGTGCTCTTCTTCTGAGGGAGATTTAAAAGAATATGGTCTGTTTTTGTATTAATTAATTATTCTTATTCTTTTTTAATATATGTATAGTTTATTTCAAATTTGATCCAATTTCCTACCCTTTGGAAGGCTGATTACCCAATCCCCATTTATGTGAACTCACCCTATCACTAGCAAAGCCCCCAACACTGGGAGGGTGAAGACTAGCACATCCTCTTTTTGAATTGGTGCTGATGCAGCATCGCTAGGCAGCTAGTGTGTTCAGAGGAAAGCATGGCTCCCCAGTTCTGATACAACAGCTAACAGATGCATGTGGTCATCAACAATGCACTAGTGATGTGATGTGGGGAGGAAGTGCCATCAACTCGCTCCTGAGAAAACAAGGCCAATTGTGCTCTCTCGGGCTCGGCGCTCTTATGACCCTGGATTCAAAGCAGCGATCATCAGATCATAGTTCTTCTTCACTATTAATGTATCCTTTGAAAGTTGACAGTACCAGTCAGTGGAGTTGTCCTGATTGGGCCCTGCAGGTCTAGGTCATCCCCAAAATGCTTGTTCATATTTAATTTCAATGTTAAAATCTTAGGAATTAAATAAACTGTCTGAAACATCTATTTTATTTCAGCAATTTTTACTAAGTGTAGCTTTCTCCTGAGCCACCAACACACTTGGATCATAACCCAGCTACAGTTTACAGTGTTAAAATCAATGATTCTGATCCTTCTGATCACAACATATTAGAAGTTTGAGTTCATTGGGTGCTGCATTAGCAGTGATCATTTAGAGTTTTGGGGGTAAATAAGATTGTATAATTTACTATATATATGTGACATTTGACTGACACTCTTTACTCTCAAGTCCCAAAGTGACCTATATTTGAATCATGTTACAGTAGTAGGTTAATTTAGTGTTGGGAGTCTTTCCAAAGGACTCTTATTGGTGTAGTGTGTTAGGGCATGGTGTGGCCGGGGAATTAAATCCTTGTCTGCAGCCGATGCGACGTCACTGGGCAACCCACACATTTGGAGGAAAGTGCCATGTACCCAGCTTTGATGCAACGGCTAGCAGACACCACCCAGGAAATCTACCCACCCAGGAAAGAAATTTTATGCCATGTCACTTTGGATGGACTAAGTCACTACTAGTCCATTCATGAAATGTTGAAAAATAGTTTCTATGATGAGCCCTGGGTTTTATGCCTTCTGCAAGTTTTTCCTAATGTGAGTTTTTGTCATATTTATTTGATGATCCACTTTTATTGTTTTTTTTTTTGTTGTTGTTTTTTTGCAGTCTATATCCCCTCGCCCACGGGAGCGAAATTTTATCGACCCAAGCAAGAATTTTTCCATCGACCAGCCGTGCTTGTCTTAATCTAGTTCTGCACCTGGTGACGGTTACCCGAGTTACTGCGGCAACAGCCCCCAGTGACGGTAGAAGTGTATTTACCGCCAGTTAAAAAAATGCTGTTTCATGCCGACCATAGCACAACTGATGAGCTGCACTGGTTGAACCTGCTCAGTGCTGCAGGCACTGTTTTGACATGCTTTCAAAAAAGCGATCTGTGTTATGGTGTGCATTCCCAGACCACACATTGAAGAAAACAGCTTTAGCTCTCAAAAAAAGACACGGTTTAGGTCCCAGGCTAAGCTAAGTGGCTAAAGAGACGACTATTCTTTATTAACAGATCAATTACACTGTCAGATGAGAATGACCAATGACTGAACTTTACACTTCAGAGTAAGGGAACGTCACAAATGACCAAAAAAAACCAAAAAACGCTTATTCATTATTGTTAGTAGTAGATTACTGTAAGGGCATCTGCTAATACTTGCAAACACATCATGATCAGCAGATGTACTTACTTTACATAATGATCTTTTTAAGACGGTCCCTAACTGTGAAGTCATTTGTGTGGGTTTTATGTACCTAAACAGTCATCATTCATTTGTAATATGATCATGATCAGGCTGTTTATATCAGTCTGCCTTTAAGACCAATACATGTACTACTGTCTGATTGGCTGGCTTGAAGTGCACGTCTTTCAGAAGCTGTCCGGGCTGAAACACTTAACCTCAGCGTGAATAGGCAGGGCTAAACTGCTTTAGGCAGAAGGAATGTGAGGAAAAAGGCCATTTTTGCAGCTTAGTTTATATAAATGTATTAATGGACTGAGAGGTGACTGAAGGTGTTGAAGCTTTAGAAGTGTTCACATACTACATTAAACTTCCAGGAATATGGGAGTCTATTTGTATCCGAGATCCATAAACGTTCCTTATTTTAGGTCCCATTTACGTAGTTATAAGTAAGAAGACAAACAGAACATAATATTTAGAAATTAGCTCCCGCAAGTGTTTTGCTTCTTATGACAAACGGAGCCCAAAAATTTGGCAATTGCTAACAATTCCAACTGCTTCCGTGCTGTGAAGCGTCACTCCGTGTTGGCAAGGAGTTCGCACCATCCTCAGAGCGTTCAGACCATGCTAGAGCCGTTTTCCAAGGAAAACCGTCATCTAATGTTCCGTACTTGATCTCCAGCTTCAAAGAACTGCTGCTGTTTTTCTCCTGCCAGAAGTGTGTGTGATCGAGTCAGTAAAGAGCTTCTTGCTTCACACCTTTTTATTTAAATGATGTCAGCATCGTGGGCTGCGCTACTATAAATAGGCCCGTTCTTTTAAGCAATTACAACACTTTATTTGGAGAACACACACACACACACATACATGCGCATGCACATCCACACACTTACACACATCTACGCGCTGTGACACACATATGCACGTTCACCAATGAAACTTGTCCTGTTTAATAATATAAGACCTTATATAAGACATTTCTATCTCCAACACTGTGTTTAAGCCACATAAAGAAGTTAATAATTTAAAGTTGTTATGTAAGTGTTTTGCATATTCTCAAATTGTTTGGTGAAAAAGCGGAGCCACGGAGAAGCTCAGGAAACCCCCACAGTGCACTTGGAGGTGCGGGAGGGAAACTGAACACTGCTAGCATTGGATAACCCAGAGAATATGAGAGAGAGAGCGTTAGAAAGAGAGAAAGCCAGGAGGATTGCTGAGCTTAGGCCATGGTTGAGTGGGGGGAGGGGATGGCTTTGCAGTGTATTATGTTATTGGGTTAATTTATGTAACTGTATTAGCTATATCATAGGCATTAGTAGTACTTCTACAGCACTGGACAGCTCCACATGTCATACAAAGTCATTTATAAGCCAGCTGTAGAAAGCCTATGAACGGCAACCTGTTATACACTGCATAAAAACCAAGTTACTGATCAAATTTGCCATTTAAAGAGTTGCAAAAAGTGGTGCAGAATTTCATAAAAAGCACACCTCTCCAACTGTTAAGTATGGGGATGAATCAATCCTGCTTTAGGCTTGTGTTGCAGCCAGTGGCATGGGAAACATTCACTGGTAGAGGGGAAACATGCTTCAATAAAATACTAGAACATTCTGAAAGCAGACATCACAAAGTCTGTAAGAAAGCTCAGGATGAAAGCAGGTAGGCTTCTTCAGCAGGATAATGATGCTAAACTCACCTCAAAATCCACAATGGACTACCTCAAGAGGCGCAAGCTGAAGGTTTTGCCATGGCCCTCACAGTCCCCTGACGTAAACATTGTCCAAATCAAAGTGGAATCTGTGGATAGACCTCAAAAGAGCAGTGGAGCAAGACAGCCCAACAGTCAAGCTCACAGATCTAGAAGTCAAACAAGCATTGACCTGCTGTGATATTTGCCAATGGGGGTTTTGCTAAAAAAAAGTACTGATCATGCAGGTTGTCCAAACATTTCAATATAAATAGTTAATGGTATTTTGGTATGTTATAATTCATAAAATTATTAAATTTGCTCTAAACATTATAGTGGTGTATTGATACTAAGTGAAAATAAGTATCCGTAATAAGTAATAAATAATAAAGAGTGTCTGGTGCTCTTATCTAAATGTTTATGTTTCTTTTTGTTTGTGTTAGATGTTGAAAAATTAATCTACACAGCTAAATGAAGACAGTAGAACACCTACTGGGCTGCTCTCCTCCCCACCCACTTAACTTGGCATTTGCGGGCAGCCTATCAGAGTAATGATTATTGACAGTGGTTTGTATGAAAGATGATAAATGAAAGAACTACAGAGGAATGCAGTTTATAATACTTTACAGTCATTGTAATATTGGGTGCTGTCAAGTATATAATGATTAAATCTACTTTTTTTTTTCAGGTCTTTTCCAAACTTTTAAACGGTGGTGTGCATTTTTAATTGCCTTCCACCCCGATTATCTTATTCCTTATATACTTATTCCACTCATTCTGCAGTTTTAACGTTGGTCTTGGCTGCATTCTGGGTAGGAGTTCTGAGAGTGATCCTTTTGAAACCAGCAGGTGGTGCGTCTTTGCTCCTGTCAGTTATATGTGCGTTATTTACTCATTCAGTGCGAGTTTGAGTCAGAGTTCGGGCTCATTCAGCGCGAGTTTGCATCAGAGTTCCGGCTGGCAGGTGTTTTTGATGTGAGGTAGCAGACAAAGCGCCCATTACGATGCTGCCCACTCACTCTGTACCTCCCGGAGCTCTGACACACCGCCTCCCACTCCTGCTGGGTTGCTAGGCACTGTTGTCATTCTCAGGTACTGCGGAGTACACAGGTACTCAACTGGATCCATCGAGGGCCAGAGTGTCTACAGGTATTTGTATCCAGCTCCTCGATCCTCAGCTGGCTCTTTTTCACAACAAAAACTGAGCGGAAACGGTTTTGTTTGTTTCTTTCAACTTAGCCCAGGTTGAAGCATGCAGGCCTGTTTCAGTGCCTTTTAACAGTGAATTGGTTTTAATGGCCATATGGTTGAACTAGGGGTATTTCAGATAGAGCTGGGATGCAGAACAGGTAAAACTGCAGAACTACTTGATAAAATGATAAATTTACTAGTCTAACAGAGCACAGAACGGAAATACTGCTCAGTAAGGACAAACTCTTCAAAATCACCTCTTTAAATACATTTAAACATCCTCTTAGCTTGATGTAGATGTTCTTGTAGGTTTGAGCCAACTTCTAATAGGATGACAAAAGTCATTTTAGCTTATTTTCCAGGTTTGGTCACCTCCTTACAGGTTGGAATCTAGCTAACCTAGCTATTTAACCACTTGTGCTTGCTAGCTCAGGTATGTAGCTCTGCTATTAGGCTAATGCTAGCTATCTACAATGCTGTTATTACACAGATAACATTAATATCTATGGTAAAATGACTAAATTCACATCTATAAATTGACAAATTTCAAATAAAGTCATGGTAAAAACACCCCTACCCATGTCTCCCTGAATCTCCTAATCAGTTCCTTAGGTGCTGTTCATTATTCTAACTGACACTGTCAGGCCAGTTAATTAATGCTGATAATTAACCCACTGGCTAGGTTATTACTATGACAGAGTCAGTAACCTAGCCACTGGGCTACACAAAACGTACCCAGCACTCCAGAAATAACAACGTTTGGGTACAAAGACCAACCTAGCGGATTTTGAGTGAAGACATGTCCTTAGTTCTTATACGAGTGGTTTTATAGATAATATATTAGCCATACTGTCTGGGTGAGCTGTCATTGTAGCTGAGCAAAAATGTATATTTACAAAAGGTACCTTTACACAAAGAAAGTGACTTTCTTAACCCCTCAAAACAGCTATTACAAACATCTATTACCGTAGAATAGCCCAACAGTTTGTATAGAAGTCCCTGTAGATACTGAATAATAAGCCTTAGTGTATAATAAGCCTTTGTGCATTAAGGTTAGCTCTTGATTTAACTATTTTACATTTACATTTTACAACATTTAGCTGACACTCTTATCCAGAGTGACTTAGACAAGGTTACTACTATTACAGAGGAGGGCCAACCGAGTATTAGGAGTCTTGCCCAAGGGAATCGAACCCAAGTCTCCTACATGGTGTGGTAGCTCACTGACAGGTAGTGGTGTTATCTGTTGCGCCACCCCAACCACTATTGTACTATTTCTATTGGACTTCTTTGGATCTACTATGGCATTCTTCAGGTTTGTAAAAAAATACATAAACAGCTAGTTTCTACTTGTGCAGTTTGTGAACTTTCTACGTAAATAGAATGGAACCATCTATAGTGTTCCCTACTTTCTGTGATTTGTGGCAGCAACTGCTAATTTCACTGGTTTTGAACATGCATTTTCCCCCCAATTGTAGTCCCACGATGCTACCAATGCTGTGAAGGGAAACGCAAGAATGTACTTCCTCCAAGCCACATCCTTTTGAGCTAATGCAACGACTTCCTGCCATGGATGGCTGTGGCATCACCTGGGATCGACCCAGCAATCTCCCAATGATAGGGACAACCCTTAAAAATGAGCCATGTTACTGTTTTGAGCCAGAAACTATACCCAGTTCATTAATCCATTATGCTCCATGACTTTTCTCACACCCTAAGGATTACTAACCAGTAACTACATGCAAAGAAATGCAAACTGGCTGAGTTCTTTCTAACTTATTACAGTGGGTGGTGGGGGGGGGGGGGGGATGGTGTTGAGAAGGTTAAGAGGTTAAGAATTTTCTAAATGCCTTCCTGTTGTCCTCAGCAGTAGTAGAGCTTCAGTAGATGCAAAAGACATCTCAGACTTACTTATCAGTATAGTAGATTCATAGCCAAAAGAAAGCAAAATATCATCATAAGTCTATAACTTATGAAGTCAGGGCTGTGAGAATTGGAACATGATCAGATGGTGTCCTGGAAAAATAATCGAGGACGTCCTGTATGACCTGGTTTAATTGACCACCTGTCAGTGGAAGGGCATAGAAGTGAGGTGAGGTGGTGTCAAAAAAGCAGCATTGGAGTCTTTAAGTTTTAAAATAGCAGAAGTAGCAAAAGGTTTGGGCTAAATCGTATGATTGTCTTTCCTTCACATTACTGTTTTCTGGGCGTTTCCCCAACTCTAGTCATTAGCATCTCAGGTGGATTCGAGGAAGAAATCGCTACACTGTGCTGTAGTCATTTGTTTGCGTGATATGTGCATCACGGATAGTATGGGAACCCTCAGGTACCATCAACATTCGTTCAAGTGTTTCACTTTCAGGACTTTCAGCTCACATCATCAGTCGGTCTCAATGAACGTTTTGGCAGCAAGCACTGGTTGGTTAATGTTAGGACATTAACACAGAGAAAGGACAGTGATTTACTCCATGTGCCCTGAAGCAAGAGCTGAAATCAGAGGCTGGATAATTCATTAGTGTCTGCACTTATTTATTTAATCTGGATTGCTGCTGCTGAGTAAAACTGACATACTGTAGAAACGAATAATTAATAAATATCACACTACCAAGTAGCAAGTTGCCATGGTCACTAGTACAGTGAGAAATTCTGGGTTGCTTGAGAGGAGACTATCCTCATATGCCGTTGGCACGTTGGGAAAGGGATAAGCTGTGTGTGTGTTTTATGGGCTCTCACATTGTCAAATTAATTACATCAGCACCCCACACAAAATCATTTGACATAATGCCTGTAAGGATGTGACATAAACACTATGACTCTGTGACATGACGGCTTGTGTCAGTATCATCAGACATTTAAATGCCATCATTTTGAATCATCTTCTTAAACAACACAAACTTTACTTGTTTGCTTTATAACAGGATGACTTTTTTTGTAGGGCATAAGGCTGCATGACACCTGTATAAGCACCTGTATAAGCCTTTCATCAAAGCTGGCACTAATCTACATATAAAGGCTTATTCCAACAGGCGTCCATTTTCCTAAATGTGAAGTTTGATGTCATTTCCCTGAAGAAATTGTTATGACTACTGACGCTTGCTGGTATAAACCTTTATAAATGTTTGTCAGTTATCATGAAAAGCTTATATAGAGGTCATGTAGCCTTGCAAATGGTGAAGTGAAGTCAGTGATTTCATAATTGTATGAAAAATGTATATTTATATAGAAATATAGGATAAAAGTATGAAAGGAGGAAACCTTGGGAGGAACCAAGACTCTCAGGAGGGGCCCCATCCTCCTCTGATCAAAACTACTTATAAATTATTGGTAAAAGTCACCGAACTACCACATAAGACTGTTCTACTAATAATCATAATGTAATAATATAATAATTGTAATTAACCTAATATAATCATGTACATTAGTTATCAGAGTAATGATGGTTAATGGTGGATTAAGTGGCAGGAGGGTGGGCTGCTAGTCTGACATGGATGTTGCATATATATTAGTATAGATTTGGGTCTGTTATAGCCACTCTAAATGAAGGTGAATAAATGTTACCGATAACAAATCACCTTATTTTCTTCAGAAATGTTAATCCTCTTCTAATAATTTTATACCGCGTTCAACTTTGCAGCAGGCTTAGTGATATTCTTGACATTGAGTGACGCCACAGTGTGCTTGGTTGCATTAGCTAGTGTAATCTGTGGTTGCTTAGTGTTATGTGCTTTGTGTGACATGATGTTGCTGCAAGGAAAGCTTGGCATTTGCAGGATGGAGGGGAGGGGCTCAGGGACTCACTTCTTCTTGAGATTTAATCAGTGTTTTCGCTCAATTATTGATCACCCGGTGTCAGGGCATGTCACTGATTTTTCCCTCCGCAGGTGAAATGAGCAAGAGATGCACAGCAGTTGATTTTTTTCCTCCTCTCTCTCCCTCCTGCTGACACTGGCCTGAGGGTCACTGGTGGAGCACTTCCATGTTGTTTATAAGCTCGAACTCGTTCACCTTGATTTGCTTGGTTTGGTTCGGTAGTGGACATTGTTTAATAGGTTTCTGATCAATGCTGATGATATATGGAGTTTATTATGAGCATTTTCTGAATGAATGAAGGGGGGTTTTCAGAAATCAACACCAGGCCAAAATGATACCCACAGCACGCCTAATATTTGATTAAATGTCCCTTAGCAAGTTGCAACTTGACCAGACACTTTTGTTAGCCATTAAAAAGTTACTGGCAGAATTCTGGTTGGGTATTGCACCACTATTGTTGGTAGAGCTGACAGAGTTCAATTAAGTTTGTTAGATTCAATTAAGTTTGTTACCAAGAATATTTCATTAATATGCTTAATCTATTCCACAAAGACCTTTAATGTGTGTTTGGTGTGTCACTGTCCTGTTGGAACACTCAGTTGTGTCCACATTTCAGCCGCTGAAGAATTCTGCAAAGCCCTTCTTCACATTCCTCATTCCATCCTTTATGAAATGTACCAGTTCCAAGAAATCTCCTGCATGGTCATCTAGCCATAAAACATTCCTCCAGAAGGCCTCCTAGTCCATGACACAAGATAATCTTGCTTGGTTGTAGATAGTGACACTGGTGTTCTTCAGGGACACTACATTCTTCAGCCGCTTCCAGTTCATGGCAGGGCTGTGCCGTGGTGGCGCTTAGGATGTTCCTGACATTTGACTGTAGAAAACATGGATGCCGTGGTCCCATTGCCTTCTGTTTTTATAGAAATGAAGTCTTGCCAAAATTTTCAACCAGAGTCTGCACATGGTGGGCAGTGGTGGCTCAGCGGTTAGAGCGCCGGGCTATCGATAACAGGGTTGTGGGTTCGATTCCCGGGCTCGGCAAGCTGGCACTGTTGGGTCCTTGAGCAAGGCCCTTTACCCTCTCTGCTCCCCGGGCGCTGGAGTTGGCTGCCCACCGCTCTGGGTGTGTGTGTGTACTCACTGCCCCTAACACATGTGTGTGTGTGAGTGTGTGTTCACTTCCAGATGGGTTAAATGCGGAGGACACATTTCGCTGTACAGTGCACACTGTACAGTGACAAATACGTGCACCTTTACCTTTACATGTGAAATATGTGGACAGGTGGAGCTACACATCATACTGCAACCAGTCAGCAGACTATTCAAAACTCATTTTCTTTCAGTGACAGTTTGGGTCTTCTTCCAGACCTTGGCAAAGTGACTACACCTCCCAATAACCTGTACTTACATGTGATTGAAACATTTATTGATTGGGTCAATAAACACTTACACTCCAAATAAAAAAGCATTCAATATAGTATTGAAAAAGGATTCTCTGACACAGTATATTAACCAGCATGGCTGTCCTCTAATATGTGCTTCCTGATGGAACCTACTGGAAGTCATGGCGCTGTTCAATTTATACTGAGCATGTAAAACTGCTATTAGTCTATAAAGTAAAATCCCACACATTAATATAACTATTCATTTCCAGATGTTTAAAAATGGTTAATATTCACTTTGACATTCAAAATGAAAGGCAAATCCATGCTGAACTGATACAAACCCAAATGTGACCCAGACACTGAGCTCTGAACTGAACTAAACTGAACTGAACCATGGCAAAATGGCTACATCTCCCTATAACTTGTACTTACAGTATTGAATCCACGTCTAACTGTGATGCAACTGTCTGTTGGTGTTTGATGTGGCGCAACAGATACCACACCATGTGGGAGACTGGGTTTCAATTTATGGTCTGGGTGACTATGCTGCTCTACACCAATAAGAGTCATTGGGCAAGGCTCCTAACACTACATTTCCTCTGTATCACCAGTAAGCTGAATGCCATAAATGTAAATTTATGATGATCCACACCTAAATGTTGCCCAGAAACCCGAGCTCGAACTGAACCTTGAACTATTACACTCCAAGTTCAATGACATGCTGTGTCTATTTCACAATAAATCACTCAAGCAAAGCATGTATTAAAGGTTCCGTTGCTCACTGACATTTTCAGTCTGTTATAGCCAAAGTCCCAAGTTCTAGTAGAAAGTCTGGGTTACCACAGATGGGCTTTTTTTACTGCTAAGAAAAACATCTGTCCACTTCTTTAAATAGAATTTGCCCAGACTCCATATAAGATGTTCATAAATGAGGTTAAGGGCAAGAAACTCTTGGCTTGACCCTCCCAACATTAGCCCTGGAGAACATCTTAACAGTACCATGGTCATCCCCATAGCCCTTGTCGATACTTGTGGCTGGTAGTGACACATGATACTTCCCCCTAGCTACTAACTTCTTATTGTTTGGTCAATTGGGGCTGTGCTTGGAGAGATAATGAAAATTATTGGAAAACAAAGCAATAAAAGTAAGGGATGAGAGGCTTAAGACTGGGGAAAATAGTGCAGGGAGGGAAGTTTGGCACCTCGGAGGCTTTAAATTGGCTGTGTATTGACATGAGAAGAGGGGGCGCCCCAAGCGCAGGCAAGCTGGGATGCTTCCTCTCTGCCTCCAAACCCACTGATCCATGGTGGGTGGCTTACGGCTCCCATCGAGAGTGTGTGTGGGCGGGCAGGAGAATGCCTCGCTATAGATTTTCCAACAAATTAATGAGGGTGCTGAGAGAGAGAGCGCGAGAAAGAGAGAGAGGGAGAGGGAAGCCCCAGCCGTGGGCGCAGACTTACCGAGCTGCTCCCTCGCCCTTGATCTTTCAGCTGGCTCGTGGGCGTGCAGGCCCAGGCACCCCAAAGCCTGTTGGGCAGCCCCCCGCCCCAGCTGAGGAGGAGGACCTTTGCTCAAGCAGGACACGGAATAGATGGAGGAGGAGAAGGTAGTGATTTCTCTCCTTCCTAGCTGAAGCTGTTCTGTGATGAAAATACCACTGCCCTGATAGAAGTTCGAACTATGTCAGTGCTAAGCTAATGCAGACACATAGTCATTGTTAGTATAGTATTGCTGTCCAGGGAAGGCTTTCTACTAAAAAATTGTAATTTATAGCTTATGGATTAGATTACATTCAGCGACAAGAGCGTTAGTGAGGTCTGGATGTTGGATGATCAACACCCCACCTCATCCCCCAACTCCTTTCAAAAGTATTGAATGGAGCTCCATCCATCATTCCAGAGAATAGAGTCAGTTCCACAGATCAATGCGGGGGGGCTTTATACCCCTTTACCCTTCCCCTGCAATTAGGCATTAGTTTCAGGTTTATCTGCTCCAGAAAGACTATTTTGTTGGCAGTACTATCTTTATAGGGAATAGACAAGCTGTGTGTGTGCATTTGCACATCTGTGATCAGCAATTGGTGCAACATAAGGTATCTGAATGCATTCATTAGAAGGTGTGTCCACAAACATTTGGGCATATGGTATATATTAATAGTTAAACTCCTTAGGCCTTCAGTCCAGCTCCTGAAGTCCTAACCAATTGTAAAGCCAATCGAGCAATTTCAGTTGGGAATTTAAATGAAATGAATTATAAACATGATGATTCTATTAAATACAAATCAACCCATTAAACCCGCCTACATGTTTACGCTCTTAGAAAAGTAGTTGGCCGTCTCTAAAACCTTAGAAGGCCCTAAAAATTTCTCCTAGTCTTTCAGGCAGGTTTCCACCAGAGACCTTAACCATCCAATAAACTTCACTGTTTGGTCAAGCCCAAGCTTTACAGAACCTTCTCATACTCTTTTCATTATTAGAGTTTTAGAATATTCTCATAATATTCTTTGATTATATATTGTTTTAATATTTTTATTAAAAATGTATAAAGTAAGTTTTGTAATTAGTTACTTCTAACTGTTAATTTCGATGCCAGACGATGACAAAATGTCCATACTATAATAAGTTTTTATCCAACTGAATAAATGATCTCTTCTCCATGGGTTTCTCCATCTGATGGTGTTAGCCCATCATCACAGAGACCTTTTACAGAAACGTTATATGGACATTTGAATGTGCGTGTGTGTGTAATGTGACTTACATGGCCACCTGGCCGGAATGGGAGAAAAGTTAGTAGTGAGTTCTGTTCCATTTAATCTCTTTGAGTTGAGCTCACCAGTGTAGATTATAGGGGGATGAGCTCCATGAGTGTATCCGAAAGAGAAAGAGATCAAAGTAATTATTCCAAAAAGAAATAATAGTAATTGGTTTAGTCCGAAGGGGCGGGGCAAATGCAGCAAGAGTGAGCAGGGGTCTCTACTCCCGTCATAGTATTTCACTCCTAGTACTACTAGCATCCTTCTAGCTATCCTTCTTGAATCCTTCAGTTTTTCTTTTCACTTTTTCTGTCGTCACTAAATAAAGTCTTGGCTGTTGCCTGATTTTTAATCGGTGGTCTTTGGAGATACCATCCACCCACGCAGAAACTGCAGTAAGCAATCAGGGTGCTAACCCGCTCTATCACAAATGGTGCCAGTGGTGTTGAACCAGGAATACGGAGGCTACTGTTGCAGCAACGTAGTAAACTGCTCGCAGGATCTCAGCTGAGGTTCCCAAGACAGTGCTGACAGTGGAGGGGTATCATGGCACCAAAAAGACAAGCACAAGCTCAAGGCGAACCTGCTCTAACACAGTCCACTCATATCAATGTAAGGGGGGCTTTCAGTGTTATGGGGCCTTTTACGGAACATACAAGGGATCTAGGCAGCTCTAGGAGGGTTAATGGCTGTGCTTTCTGCCCTTGTAGGGAGATAATGCTTATCCTCAGCAACAGCAGCAGCTTCTTGCCTCTCTTTCTTGGCTGATTGGCATGATCTATAGCTTTTTACCTGGGTCATGCTCCACACATGCTCCAGCTATAAAAGGTCACATGAAAAATGAATGGCTGCTCGGCATCAGAGAACATCTTGGCGTGCAAGAGACAGAGAGAGAGAGAGAGAGAGCGGTGTAGTAGGGGGATTGGAGAGAAGATGGGTAGCTAAAGGGGATATTGAGCTGGGTAGGTAATTATCTATAAGTCTAGGTTGGAGTATGTTTGACCATTTGACCGTTCCACCATATTGTGACCACTCATTTGACCATTTCTTACAAGGAGAAGGCTGAGCGTGAATAAGGAGAGAAATGTAAAGGAAGAGAGAGAGAGAGAGAGATAGAGATAGAGAGAGAGACGCACCCAGACGCCCACGTGTCCATCTGAATGATTAAGGATGAAAAGCAGTCCGCGTCAATGCGCGCGTCACTTTCCCGCCTCCACATCCAACTCAAAATAAAACCCTCTCCCGCCACACACTTACTTCCACGCTACTCATCTACGCGTTAAGTTGTGTGATTGTGGATGCATGCTTTCAGACACGTGCGTGTGGAAGCCACCATGTGTTGGCACATGCTGAATTAACTCAGATTCTGCAGTAACCCCCCCTTCCCCTCCATACCCTACCTCTACCCCTACCCCCACCTCCACCCCACCCCATCTCTCCAAGGTGATAAACAAATGAAATGATATTTTGTTACCCTCCCAGTGGGAAGCATATTATTTGGTGTCTCTCTCTCTATATACCTCTTGCAGCAGCAGTAACTGCGAGACTGCAGGCACAATGAAGCTGCAATTAGTGCAGAGGTTTTGGAGAACTTTCTTAGCCATCCATTCAATCTCTCTGAAGCTCTGTTATTTGGCGTATTCGACCCACTGAGCACTGATGACTTCAAAACTGGTGAAACAGTAAAAATGTAACCGCGACTTCAGAAGAATATGGTGGTGTTGTGAATAGGTATGGGAATACAAGTTGCTAATCGATCCAGGCCTTGGGACTGTGCCTTCTCTTATGCCAGTGTCTGCAGAAGGACTATAAAGCGAAACCCAGGGGATCAAATGGGGATCCGGGCTAAGTGAAAAGCGAAAAGTGAACTAGACGATGCTAGTCTTCTCTCCAATGTTTGCTTCCACAAAGGCAAACTGGACTACATCAGCTGAAGACCAAGACTTGAGAAAGCCAAACGCAGGAAAGTGAGTGAGGGCAAGGCTAAAAGCTAACCCTCTTCAGCTCTTCAACTAACAGCAACATCATCCGGTTTTGTTGCAGTGTTAATACACGGGTACTGTGAGCTTTGCCGGTGCTGTAATGCAGCCAATAAAAGCCAATAAGAGCTTTTTTTATTGAAAATATTCTTTTCAGGAAAAAGATAAAAGGAAAAAGATAAATGAGTGTGTTTCATTCGGAGAGAAAATAACAGGGTTGTAAATAAGCTTGTTAATGCCGTCTGAGCATTTTTCAAAGCAACCACAGTCACCTATTTACAAGAGACATTACTGGTTTAGGGCATTCATAAAAGTTAATGGTGTTATTTGATTAGTTGTCCTCTCTGACGATGTGATTGATTCAGGGCAGGCTGCAAGACGTACGTACAAGTGTAGAGTCTCCTAGTCAGCTTTCACAAAGGAGGATCTCACTGCTTTAAATGGAATTCCGCCCTGAGCCACAAAAGCTCTACCTTTTGTTCCTCTTCACAAATTCAAAAGACTTGATGCATATCAGTGGGCGATCAGCAAAAGATATGACAGAAATAGCCAGCCCTGCTTATTCTGATTTCTATACCTCGGATGCTCCCATGGTTCTGCTGATCAGCTGAAGGCTGGTACACATAGCCTAGCCGGGAAGTACAGTTTTGTGCCAGCGTATGACTCAGAGATTGCTAAGCAGAGCACATGAAAACTAAAGACAAATAAGCATTTATAGTTAGAATGTATTCGTCAGCTCTCCGTTGGGAACATAATCGACCTACTGTAATTGTTGCCTTGTGCAACAAGGCAAAAAAGCAGTACTACGATTATATAGCATACCTACTATGGATGTCCTGATCTGATAGCGAACATTGATATTGAAGCTAAACAAGGCTTTAGTAGTTTAACAGAAGGGGCTTTAAGGGCTGTATTAAACCCAATTCAAACTTTGTCCTTTGTTAGGGCTGTTTTACTGCATTCTGCTGTAAGTGCGTCAGTCTTGGAGGTCACATAAACAGACATTTTCCATGACTTGTGGCACTGAGGCATTTTCACAAGTGGTTTAAGGCCTACTTTTGGGAACTCATTTAAAGTGGAAAATGAAGACAGCCTGACAGCCACTTGTAGTATCTGCAGTGCCAGCATTTCACCTGCGATTAAGCACTTCCTATCAAATCGCAGTTCAATTAGCTGCACATAAAATGCCAGGAAAAAGGAGAAGGCTACTTCATGCAGATTAGAGGGACAAAAGTAGCATATCGCTGCTGTCCAATGAAAAATATGCATCTCTGGTTTTGTCCGTTTTTAGCTTTCTCCATCTTTTAAACCCTGTAGCTACTCTGTACACTTTACCTTGACACTGTAGAAATGCTCTAAATCATTTGGAATAAACTCTTACATTTACTTCCACTTCACATTTTTGCCTTCTCCTGTAAACTCACCATAACAGAGATACATGTTGTTCATTGGACAGTGACAATATTCTGAACACTTGGAACATTGGGTCATTTTACCATGTTAAGAACTCTATTATACTAGGGATGCATTGATATGAGAATTGGCCAAATTCTGAGTGCGACACTTTTCAGGTGCCTTTCTGCTGATGCCGATATGAATTGATGTAAATCTTACCTACATGGATTAACATATGAGCCAATTTATTAATGGATAAAAATAGGCACTATATAATTCACGTGTACATACAATGGTTCCTCCTCTTCTGTGATTGTAGCTTCTCTCTCATGCATACAGCTTATGGATTCTGCAGTAGGAGAGTTACTGATATTACTAGTATTGCTGGAATCAGCATTATGTTTTGCTTGTAAATTGCATTTTCAACTCCTTGTACTTCAGTCAAAACCAAATTCGAGGCACTGCAGCAACTGAAAATAGGCTTTGGTTTTATCTACAGAGTCTCAGTAGAAATTTGAGTGAACCATTTAGAAGCTGTATTTAAATGAGAGGGCTACAGTCATGGGCCGAATCTCAAGTGGCTCCCTTCTCCTTATAGAGTGCACGGCATAAGTCACCCTGATAGTTCACTAAATGTTAAATAAGGTGTCTGTTTGTTTGAGTTTACAAAGACATCGCTGAGATGTATGGTTGCTGTAATCACTCTGCCTCACCCTTTCTCACTCTCTGTAGAGGCCAGGTGAGGCCAGTGCTGGGACGCTTCAGTGAATTGAGGGAGCTGCTTGTAGGCCTTGGTCTGGGGAACGGAAGCGTTGACGTTGCCCTGCTGGACGCTGGCTGCTCTTCCATGCAGATGGACACAGCGGACAGAGGCTTCTCCCTAAGCAAGGATGGACCTCTGGACATGAGAATGGATGGAGACAGGTGTTGACATTTACTATTGTTTTTATTTCATTATTAATATATATAATATATATATATATATATATATATATATATATATATATATATATATATATATATATTGAACCTCATTTAACAGCCTATGTTAAAATCTTACTACCACGGTCATCTCACTGCTAACTGCTAAGATACTAAATTCAGCATCAACACCAATGGCAATGCTGCCAATAGTTAACATTTCTGTTGCTATAGCAGTAACTTTATCCCACCTGTTTTAAGAGCCTGTTTAATTACTGAATATAAAGTGATCTTCAGGCATCTTTAAAGCAAATGAGAGGCTTTGCATTTCAGTCATTTTTACCTTGATTAAAGGGTGTTGGTTTTTAAGACACAGTTTGCTGTTAGGCATGCAAGTAATTTCACTTATTAAGCAGTGGTAGCCAAAGGTAGCACGGCAGCCTGACAAATACAGCACACGGGGTGAAGTACAGTACTGGCTTTAATGGTTTAGGCAGCCATGAATAAGCTGCGTAGTTTCATCTAGTGGTTGAACAAGGAGCTGCTGTGTCCTGTCACGGAGAGCTGCTGTAATTCTCAGCTCGGGAATATGATCTGATCGGCCAAATTAGAGAAATATTTTGACTGAAATATCGATACGTAGCTGACCTACTCCTGACCTCACTAACACTCTTCTCACTGAATACGATCAAATTCTCACAGCAATGCTCCAGTCTAAAGCTAGCACAAAGTCTTCATGGGCAGTCGAGACAGTCACTCCAACAGACGCAGGAAAAGCAGTAACTTTTTTTAATCATCTTGATGCCAAAAGAAACACTGAATGAGCAGGTGTCCTTATACCTTTGTCCATATAATGTATCTTGGACATCTGCAGATAATTTGTCCAGTAAAAGCACTTGTACAATATGTGGTTCCATTGGAAAGATATAAGCTACAGTTAGCTAGAGTTCTCTCTTCAGCTGCGGGCGGTGCAGCAAATTCTGAAATCTGCACAGGTTGGAGACGTTCACTGATTAAAGCTCGCCGAGGTGCACAGACGTGTAAGTACCACAGAGACAGGCAATTCAGAAAGCAGGCCCCCAGAGTCCTCGAGAATTTGTCTGTATTTGAACTGATAGGATAGCTCACCCATCCAGCACTACGTATAAATACTGTATACCAAAAACCTGTTAAACTAAGCGTGAGTTTTGCCTCGGGGAGACTCCTAAGACATATCAGGGACATTCTCTTGAGTTTGTAGGAGATGAGATCGGAAGGGGAGAGGACGGAGAAGGGCACCCAAAGGAAGAAAGAAAGTGTGAGAAATATTTAGATATGTGTGTGTGTGCACTCATTCGTTTGGGTGAGTAGGTGTGCGAGTGTGATGGTAATCTCCCCTCATTTAAACAGCAGGGCCGTTTGGGTTCAGACGCGTTTCAAGGTGATGGAGCCGCCCACACGCGGGGAGATTTCTCTAATGGAGAGAAAACACCATCACGAAAAATGAGCTCCAGGTTTTTCGACACTCCTAAACTTCATACTCAAGCATGAATAGAAGCCAGCAAACTTATTTCAGCCAATCATACGCACAGCAAGTTTTCCCAAAACTGTAATCTACTCTAATCAGCAATCTGTTACCTACAGACTTACTGCACTAGTCAAAAGTTTGGACACACCTATCAGTCTTTACTAATGTTTTGTAATAGCATATATGGATTTACTGTCTGAAATATTGGCCATATCCCAAATAGGGCTATTTAGACACAATCAGGCATGCTTAAATGCACTGACGAGGATAGGCATTGTACTAACAAACTTTTAATGAGGCATAAACCCTAATTAGGATGATATACATTAATAATTATAAGGATTTTGGTTAAAAAAAAGTGTCCAAAAATTCGCAACAGTTGTAAATGTGTTTACAAAGTTTGCCCAAAGTAGACCCAAAAGGACATTTAAAGTCACCATAAACCAACTATAATGAGAACAAGGCTTTTATACCATAAATAAGTTCATTAAATAGTGGTTTTGTTACAAAACAGTATCATGTTATGATCCTCGACCTCCTTTATTTTAGTATGAATTTGTCTTTTTGGCCCTGAGCCCATCTAAAATACTGCACTTTGGGCCCCCAAGACAACATATGTGCAGTTTTACCACCTAAACTCTTAAACCGTTTCAGCCAATCCTACATATGTCGCTGTGGGTCCAGTGGGTACCAATCGACTGTCCATTGCAGGCTACTATTTCTCACACACATTCACAGCTAGAGTTCACCTACCATGTGTATTTTTGGGAGGTAGATTTGTCCACACTTGATTGATAAGTAAACATGCTAGCAGGATTTTTACTGTAGTATGAACTGTGAAAACAAGCAGTGCCCACATACATACACACACACACACACACACACACACACACACTCAAACAGAGCAGTGCATTGTTCAGTGTATGGCCGGCACAGAGAGTTAAAAGCAAACGAAGTTAAAGCCCCCTCAAAGCTGCAGCTGATACCTGCCATTTGCTTTGTATACCTGTAAACAAAGGTGTCTCCCGCGGCAACTTCTTTTACCGGTCATAATTAATATCTTTTCATCTAACAAGCCCCTTATTACTCACCCCTGTAATGTTCCCCTCCTTATTCTGAACAATGGATAGAGCCCCCTCTCAAACTTTTATTAAGGACATTTCGCCAGAAGTTTGCGGTGTGATAATGAACCGGCTAACCCGCCCACCATGACTGACTCCAGAATTGTTCTGGGGGCGAGATGGAGTGGTGAGAGAGAGAATGAGAACCAGAGAGTGAAAGAGAGAGAGGGAGACAGAGAGAGAGAAAAGTTAAGCAGTTTCGAACAGGTCGAGTGAGGCCCAGCCCACGGAGTCTGGAGATGCTAATCCTTATCTCCACATCACCCAATGTTAGCAAATGCAGCTTAACTTTTTTTTTTTTTTTTAACTTTTTCTCGATGCTCTGTTCCAACTCCCGCTGACCTTGAAGGGAAAAAAGGTTGTTTGTGTGCTTCTCTGTCCTCGTCTGAGTAACGCTCTTTTGTTATGCCCACGTAAACTGATGAAACGGTGATGCTAAAGCCGCTGCGAGCTTCCCCGTGCTCTGCGAAGGAACGATCACGATGCGTTTTGTCAGAGGAAAGGGCATGGCGGTGCCTACGGCTCAAGGCTTCCTGCGAACATCACAGGAAGGCGCTGCGTGATTGACTTTCTCTCAAGAAGATATGATGAAAGAATACAGTGAATGGAAGTAATGCTGAATGGGTCGGGATAAATATTGGTATATTGGTCAGTGCAGTAAAGTTTAGTGAATTTCGACCCTTTTCACTCTTGGTTGAGGTTGGGGGGCTCAATTGAGAATTTTATTGGAAAAACAGATGAAAAGAAAAACTGTCTAAAATGTCTATTTCGTTTTTTTTTTTGTTTTTTTTTATAGTTCCAATGAATTACATTAAGCTTTGCTGGAGTGCGTTTAACTGTGAAAATGATATTTCATTATTAATTAAACATTTTAGCAAATTATTCATTTACATTTTGTATCTATTACAATTTGTCTATGTTCTTTTTGGATTGCCATGAACATTTGTTGGTGGAATAATAATAATAATGGGTGTGATATGAAAGGGGCGTGGCTTGTTTAATTAGGTTCAGTAGGTAAGTGTGAACCTTTGCTAAACTGTTTAACATGTGCATGTATATGTGGATGTATAGCTCTCTCACTCTCTCTCTCTCTCTCTCCCTCCCTCCCTCCTCTAGCTCTCTCCCCCTCTTTCACTCTCCCACAGTTTTGGAGCTATAGGTGCTATTTGAGCTTAACGGGTAGCTCAGCCATTAAAAGCTCAAAGAACAAACAGGGGTTTATTTTAGACGCTTTGGGTTTGAGAACTATATATTTGCTAGCTCTCTCTCTTTCTCCCTCTCTCTCTCTATCTCTATGTCTCTCACTCACACACTCTCGCTCTTTCTCTCTCTCTCTCACACTCACACACATGCTCTTTTTATAGATCTCGAGCCCACATCTCCCAGAGTGGGAAGGGGAGGAAGAGAGGAGGAGGGAGCGAGGGAGGGAGGGCGTTTTTTATTTTTTTTCTCCTCTCTTCTTTCTTTCGTTCGTTCTTTCTTTCCCCGTGTGTCTAAGAGGCTGTCAGCCTTTGGCTCCTGTCGGCGAGGAACCCGTGACGTCAGTGGGCTTAATTGGGCTCCTCTTTGTGCGTAGGTACCCCGGCATGCCCCGCGCGGCTGACGCCGTCAACGCCTTGGATCAGCAGGCGCTTGCGTCCATCCTGGCCGCATA
Source organism: Salminus brasiliensis (assembly GCF_030463535.1). NCBI lineage: Eukaryota > Metazoa > Chordata > Actinopteri > Characiformes > Bryconidae > Salminus > Salminus brasiliensis. The sequence goes on from NC_132902.1 coordinate 17,288,479, forward strand.
CGGGGAGGAGCGGCGCGCCGGCAAAATCGCGGCGGCCATCGCTCGGGCACGCAGCATCCAGCCCATCGCCCGGACGCATCAGCTGGCCAGCATCGTGGCAGGTACTAAAATACTCCCCCGTCCTCCCCAGCACCATCATCACCACCAACACTACCAACACTACCAACGCTACCAACACACACACACACACAAATGAATGCGTTCCCTACGCCATATTCTCGCTTCACTCGGGAGGAGAAAAAGAGTGGCGAGACACAGAGAGAGGCAGAGAGAAGGAAATATTCATCCAAGTCCTCCCTCTGGGACCTATTTGTCCTGGAACGAGGGAGGGAGAGTGAGCGAGAAAGGGGGAAGGAGAAGGAAAGAAAGGGAACGAGCGATATTTAGACATATATCGCTGGCTGTAATTCCCGAAATCTCCTGTCCTTCTCTTTTCCACCCCCCCCCTTTCTCTGCCTATCGGCTTCTGTCTGACTTTTCTTTGTGATGGGAGCCTTATTAATAAAAATCTGGCAGAGCAAACAAACGGAGAGACAGCTAGCGATGCTATCGGATGGTGTGTGTGTGTGTGTGTGTATATATATATATATATATATAAATATATATATATAATCTAACTCAATATAATGCAAAATAAACTCTCTCCCCTCTTTAGACTATCCCCTTTTTTTGTATTATTTGCTTCCCCCCACCAGCACCACCCTCGTATGTGTCCTTCGTTGTACTCCTCAACCGGCATCTCATTTCAACACACACACATAGATATATATATAAACAGTAAGTATAAAAATAATATATATATATATATATATATATATATATATATATATATATATATATATATACATGCACCCCATTGCGGTGGCTTCATGGTGGTATATGATATATTTATCATCCACTTTTGTTTCTCACTGTCGTTTTTATAACCCTGTGCCGTTTCTGGTATGAAAAAGCGAGGAGCGAATGAGGAGGAGACGGAGGAAGCAAGCGAGCAATGGAAGGAATTAGGGAATAGGGGCGGTTCAGCGGATGACGGTAGCGCAGGGTGAGCATGTGCGTCACGGCTGGAGAACAGGTGTGAGTGAGGGCAGTTGTTTCATCTCTTTTGAAGAGCCGAGCAAGTCAACACCAATGTTTATTCCAATCAATCCGGAAGGTCCCGACTCGCACCGGGTCCCGCGGGAGCCCCGACAGAGGCCGCCAGCTTTGCCCGTTGCCCAGGGAAGCAACTGGCGGGAGGGAGGGAGGGAGGGAGGGAGGGGAAAGAGGGAGGCTGTGCGCGATGGCGTGGTTGTAAGAAGGGTCGTAGACACCATAATGATGGGTATCAAGGGAGTTCTCTCAGTAGCCCCCCCCCCTTTGTTTTCTTATGCATATCACTCTACCCCCATGATGCCCCTGAGTTTAGGGTTCCTCCAATCCTCTTCATCTTTGCTTCTTCTTCCCTGTACACATGAATGACAGACTAACATAAATTCATTCTCGTTCTCCTAGTCATTTCCCATTGGGCACAGCATGCTGGAGGTCTTCTTTTATTATTGTTTCCCTCCTAGACTAAACTTCCAATAAAGACATCTGCGGAATTTCTCTAGCATCCATTAAAGGACCCACATGTAGATGTAGTCTCCAGTTTCTCACTGTCATAACTATATTAAATACATATTATTTTTACAGCAGTTACTGAGTAATAAGCCCAGAGTTTAAACCCTGGAACCCTGGAAAGGGTTAAACCCTGAATCAGCCTCCCCTCCACCAGGCCCACACACAAGCATGCAAGCAACAAGCAACGCCCTTATTTGTAGCTGCTGCTGCTGCTCAATGGAACACGCCAGAGAGGGGCTCTGTCTGTGCAGGTCTAATATTCTCATCAATATGGACCCAGCTGGCGTGACAGAAGATTACACAGAGTCCCGCAGGAGAGTGGCCCCGCGCCCCTCAAGCTCAGCTCAGCATTTGCTGGGCCGGCCTGAATCATAATGAGCTCCCGGCCAAAGCTGGCACTGCTCCTGCAGCTCGTTCACACCCTTAGTGACACTAACCAGTTACACATGCACCCACCACCTCCTGCCCAAGCCCACCATTACACATACACCTCCCCATTTATCCCTCATCTCAGTCAGCAGTCTTCTCAATCCTCAAATAACCCTTACCTGTTTTAATTTTTATTTATTATTGAATATTATTATTTAAATAAACGTTGAATTCATTACCTCTCTTGGCAGAAATGTGAAAAACATACATAAAAAGCATTGTAAATATCAGCATTAAAAATTTATAGTAATTTACGCTTTGAACCATAAGTGTATTTTTTAGATCTGTCTTACTGTCATTATTACTTAGTAACTTTCAATTATCAATTATTCAGTAACTAATAATTGCTCAGTAAATGCCAAATATTTATTAACTGCCAATTATTTAGTAACTATCAATTACTCAGTAACTAACAATTGCTCAGTAAGTAAATTTTTTTTATTATGTATTAACTACCAATTATTTAGGAAGGGACAATTCTTCAGTTACTAATAATTATTTATTAACTGCCAGTTATTCATTAAATACCACTTTTTTAGGAACTAGCGATTAGTCAGTAATTTTATATTACTCATTAAGTACCAATTATGTACTAACTACTATTTAATAATAATACTAATAATAGTGGAACCCTTTTTAGTGCTATAGAGAACAATTTACAAGTTTTTTCACCTGTGTGAAGAACCAGACCAATCATTTAAGCATTTGTCTGCTTCTTTAAGTTCTATTTAGAACCACTGACGTCACAAACCATCTACAAACCACTGAAGAATACTGTTTATGTTGTTTGAGGGTTAGGAATTGAAGTACTGCCCACATACAGGCCTTTAGGATTTAAATGGTTAAATCATACTAGCTAGATGACAGATTGCTGTTAGTTTTAATAAAAAGTCTCCATTCTGCTGGATCTATCCAGCTTTTCTGAAATGCCCTTTTCCAAAGTAAAACAATGCAGCCACATCAGGCCGGGGTGGATTTCCTAATGAGTGTGGGCACGTTTGTACAATTTGCACTCTGCACACCTCTTGCCCTAAGAAAAACATATGTTATATATATATACATTCTAAAACATCATCTGATTGATTTGGCAAAGCTTAAGGCCTTTGCTTGGTGCGGTTAAAGGATCATTTAAGCCTGTGGTCCTGTTAATATCAGTGTGGAACGCTAATCAGCAGCATATCGATCACTGGCTGGAGTGCAGCCTTGTTGTAGCTCTGATGAAAATTGATCTTTCAGTTTCTCTTTGAGTTTCTCTGGGCCCCTCCAGCCCTGTTTGGGGCTTTGTGACTCGTCTTGGAGCCTGCGTTAGCAGAACACCCTATCCAAGGCCATTGTAACCTTTATAGTTTTGCTACAGTCAGATTCTTTTTTGCACAGAGTATGATCCCACCTTTCCTCTGTTGTCCACCATAAAATTTACCTAAGGTAATGATAAGAAAGTATCTTAGCCAATCAGTCAATGCTGAGATTCCTGTAGGTGTATTTAGCAGTCTTAATAGCTTAGGTCAAGTGGGTACAAAAGCTAGGCAGAGAAACCCTGAACTATGTAAATAATTAGTGCTTTATTTATTATTAGATGTGATGTGTGTATGATAACATCTTTTTGCCTTACCTGAAACCTTTTAGGTTAGAGGTTCTTCCCATTCCACATTCATAGCATCACACAAATAGAATTATTTTTAGAATTGCAGGCTAGAAAAAGTAAGTGAACCTCTGTGTTATTGACTTCTGCAAGAGCTAATTGGTAAACATTAAGTAGATGAGATTTAAATTTTGGGTTTCACATGTGTTTTGCCCATTAAATAAAGGAGAGCCTGATTACTGACACATCTGTTCTTCTTAATAAAGACTGATTACTGTTAACCATAAAAACCTGATCAAATCAAAACCTGATTCTGACTGCAAAACATGGTGGAGGGAGCATTGTGGTTTCGGGCTGTTTTGCTGCCTCAGGGCCCTAGGTACCTCATGGTCATTGTGGGAACAAGGTGCATGAAAACATTTTGCAGGAGGATGTAAGGGCAGCAGTCCATGGCCTCAAGCTGAAGAGATGCTGGGTTATGCAACAAGACAATGACTTGGTGCACACAAAGGACCTATCGAGTTGCTGTGGCATGACCTGAAAAGGGCTATGCATGCAAGTTATTCCAGAAACATTAGGAAACTGAGGCATATATTCAGAATGGGATGGTCTAAATTTCCTCCTCAGCATTGTGCAAATCTTCTGGGATCTACAAGATATTAAATGTCTGGGTTGATTACCTTTTCTAGTCTGCACTGGGGATGTTTTACTCAATGTGCTCAGCAAAAGGCATAGACAGTGCATATTGTTTTGTGTTATTAGTTTAGTTCAAAATTATTATTGCCTTCAATTGTGACTATATAACAGTCAGGCCGTGTTTTATTAGTAATGAATGCAGATTGTACCTAAATGTTCCTACAGTGCTACTGTGGCGCTTTGTGGTATTGTGAGAATACACTGGATTACCCAGCACTACACTGTCAACAAAATGGCAGATTCTCAGAGTAGCCCTGTGTAGTGAACAGACCATAGTTTAGGACATGGTGTTCCTATCCGCTGAGAGCAACCTGGGGAGAGCACTTCTTGTTTGCACTCTATCAACAAGGCCTTGTGCTTCTGTTGGCTGAAGCGCCACCGCTACGCTGACGCAAAGCCTCACAGATACCTTAAGGATTTTTTTCTTGCAGGCAAGAAACTAATAACATCACTTGCTATGCACAAGCCCTGCTCTGCCAAGATTTCCCCCACCAGCCAATGACAGCGCGTGGTTTTAAGCCCTTGACAATATTCATAATGTATCATGTCCCTGTATGGCTTGTTGCTTTTATAAAGGGGGATTTATGAGCTAATAATGAAGTATTACTGTTTGCCACCATTGTGCATAAAACCGCCCAATGGTTCTGTGATGCTCCGGCGCTTGCTAAAGGCCCTTTCAGGACTTTCAAGGAAAGCGACATCAATCGGTGCTGTCCAAAGATATTAGATCCTCCACGTTCCGTCTCTCAGGTGAAGGCAAGGATCATGCCAGATTGGGAGATAATGTTTAAATTTGAGGTAACTTTACAAAGTATGCGAGAAGATGGAGGGCTTTCATTTTATCCCTCTCCCTGGTTTTTCTCCTTTCTTCCCTAGACGAGCAGAAATATGTAAGTTCGTCCGTGAGACACAGTCACCGCAGATGACTCATCAGTTTGTTGTCATAGCGAGGGATTCAGTTCTGTGCTGAGGATACGCAAGCCTCCGATAGAGGAGGAGACTTGCTTCAGGTTCAGATCATTAAATTGAATAAAAAATCCCAAATTAGCTTCCTGTTATTTTGGGATGTTGACTCAAAAAAGTATTTTGCGTGATTGTTTCGGTTTCAGTACTACGTTCAGTACTAAAAATAAGTCAGTGAAGGTTCTTTAAAAGGATGCCACAGAAGTACCACTTTTAGGTTCAATTGATGTTTCCTTAAAGGACTATTTTGTAAATGAAATATAGTACGAGAATTATAATTATATATAAGAATTATTATACATCTAAGCCAAGAACCTTGTCTGCACTTAATCCCTTTTAACTGACTGAACTACCAGGGGATTAGCCAAAACAATTACATTGAAGCCTATGCAGTCAATATGGATGTGTTTGAACAGTTAACAGTTACCTGGCCTTATATCCAGGAAGGAAAGTTGTAACAGCATGCTACATGTGTAAATGTCGACTTGACCCAGCTCCTGATCAGAGGCCGTTTTCTCCCTGGCTCTGAACCTCTCGACTGTGCGTTTTGACGGGCTGTAATTGGAGAGATTCAGCGGGACAATTTTCAGCTCATCCACCTCACCTGGACACCTGGTGTCAGTGACACAGCTTCTTGTAGAAGAGAGTGTTAACCAAGGATTGCATGGTGTAACAGGCACTCTGAGTAAGAGTGCTGAAGGAAGACTGTTTCTTGTCTTTCTTGTCTGAGAGACAGGACAAGGACTATCTGGGCTTCCATTATAGACCTTCTTGAGCATGCAGTTTATTAAGATGCCTTGCACATGGCAATGATGCTTCATTAACCTGTTCGTCATCTTTTTAATGAACAAGAACTTTAGCCCAATTTTAAGCCTGATTTGGACATAGCCAGCTGAATTTCAGGATCCGACCGAATTTTAGCCTGCATGGCTAATGTTTGACATGTGAGAGGAAAAGCAATGCCAGATTATCTGCCCAAGCGAGCTCATAGCGAGCAGTTGCATGACCAGATGTATTTCTGACATATCCGATTTTTTTGTTGCTCGTCTCACAGTTTAAGCAGTCTCACAAGCCGATTTCTCAACGTCACGACCCGTTTTCCCAAAATTCATCGCACAGCTACCCCATGTAGGCTGACAGAATCCATCTGTGAGTCACAGAATACACAGAGTGAGTCTAAAATATTTCAGACAACCCTACACACACGCAGTCAAGTCATAGTTTACCTCCAATTCTCTCTGCAACCTCCCAGCCACCTGCAGGTCTATTTGCATCTCCTCTTTTTTGGTGGAATTTCAGCACACAGCATGGCATTCAGCAAGTTATGTGCTTTATTTAACATTTTTGATATACAGGAAGCCATATTCCGCTGAATTGAGCGATTGTATGTGGACAGAACTCTGCCTAGGGCCTGCGTTTCCCATGCAGTGTGAGCACTCACTTCGCAGCCTATCAGTTGGACCGACTACTTACGTACAGTGTGTGCATATAAATCGCAGACTTTGCCCCCATACACAGTGAACGATGCATGCGTGCAATGTGAGTTATCACCAAGAAACGGTATTTCCCAAAATCACAGTGTGCCTGGCTTTACTTGATCAATTGGCAAATCTACCCTATTCGTATGGTAACAGCTATTATGATGGATCAGTTGTCTACCAGCAACTAAAACTTCTTAACAAATGTCAAAAAGTAAGTTTGTCACATGCAGTGTTCCAAAAGCAGCTCAACAGACATGGGAGCTGTGTGAAAGTGCTCACAGTGTTTACACTCTTGAGGAAGGTGGTCAAACTCTTTGTTGTCAGCTTTGTGTTTTGCATGATTTGTAGCTGATGCCCTTAATAAATATTGGAAGAGCTGACTAACAAGTGGATCAACATGACAACCAGATCATGTAAAAGCAAGGAAAGCAGGAAAGTTTCCTAACCTTTCTTAGCAGTTTTAGGAAAATAGTGAATTTAGTTTCCCTGTTTGGTAAGGATATTTTTGCACTTTACCCATTTATTTATTTATTTATTTATTTATTTATTTGGGGCAAACATCCAGAATTTCAGAACAAAAAATAGTTTTGTGCACTTTTTATGGTGAGAAAAAAAGAGTGCCCAAATATTTCCCATTGCCATGTTGTTTATTAGTATGTCTGGTTTGTAACAGCCGTAACTGCATACATGTTGTAATTCACATTTCCTGCAGATATGTTACTGTCCCTTTAAGAACTGTACAGTAAGCAGTTGTGGGACATAGTGTCATGGTTCTGATCTGCCCCACATTCTGTGGCCTGCTTACTTCTCACACTCCAATCCAATTTCATCTATTCTACAGTATACTCTCTCTCTTCCATTTCCAGCTACCCTTCCAGGCCATTTTTTATATTAAGGCCTCTGGGAACACATTTTGATATATTGGATTTTTTTTGTATATTTAGTATATTACTAAACCTGGGTGTTAAGTAAAATGTTCAGCTGAAAAAGTTAAATAAGAATTTAGAAATACGATAAAATGCCCCACCTCTCTGGAAACGGGTTAATATTCTGATAAATGTGCACGACTGACAGCCCAACAAAATTTTGTTTATGTTACCATGGAAACACACATAGCCTTGACACAGGGAAGATGTGTTTTACTTTAAATTGTGGTTGTGATTTTACAGATCTTTCTTTTCAGGTTTGCTGAAATACAAGCTCGAGCCGTGACTGGGGGACACAGCATGCATGTAGGGCAGGGTACGGATAGACAGCGGGCCATAGATCTCATCCGGACAGCTAGGATAACATAAGGATACAGCCGACATTTATTAGGCTTTGGGAAGACATTCATAAGACACACTTTGTTCTTAAAGGGCCGATATCATGAAAAAATTAAGAGTTGTATTATGTAAACACTTAGAAGCATAGCATCTACACCAGTCCATCTAGAGAAACTAAGCTGGAAAAAACGATGTCACAAAACCATGGCATATATCCTCACTTTCAGCCTCTGGAACTTCAGTTTTGTCCATTTACCTGTGATTTCTTTACATTACCTGTGATTTAGTACATAAACCCAGACAAATATCACGAGTGGATCTCAAGGAAAGAAATATAATACAAGAAAAATTTTGCATATAGCCCCTTTAATATCAGGGCTAAAGAGTGTTGCTATGTTTTGATTAATTTATGAGTAATAATGAATCATTCTCTTTATTTTAGGTGATTTATTTGAGGTGGTTTAACAGGCCTTTTCTTTCTCTTTATTTTAGATATCTGAAAATGCTTGTTTGATGTATACTGTTTCTATTTTTGGGCCTTCTTCTTCAGATCAGTTAATGGAGTCAAGCAGTGATTGTAGTATCTTATGGCTTTTTGCTATCAGTTAAGCATAACAGGAGCACAGTCAGTTCCACAGCTTGATAATGTGTCCATTCTGGCCATTGTTTGCGCTCGCTGAAAGAACACAAGGCTAATGATGGTTGCTGTAATGTAGCCTTGAATTTCAGATGGTGTTTCTGCCTGTAGTTCGCTGCAAGGGGCAACAGGGAATGATGAATAATAGAACACTATCACAAAAGGAAAGAGGTCATTCAGTCCATGGGTTCGATTAAGAATTAGCCTGCTATTCAGACTAAAATGTGTGAGGGCAGAGCCTTATTCAAGAGTGCCCTCGCTCTTCATTATAGAAGGGTGTCACACAATAATCAGCCTGACCCAAACAAGACATACTGCCAATTATCAGTTCCACAAGCCGTGGAAGCAGGGTGTTACCCAATAATCCCTCCCCTCTCACCGAAGACAGCCACTCAATTAGATGCCCTCTATGGAGCACCACATAACAGGCACCAACATATGCCCTGGCTTTTTTTTTGGTTGTTTTTTTATGGTTAGTTATGCTAACCATACACTAAAAGACTTTAAAAAGACTAAAGTCTGACAGTCTCTCGCATCTAAAGACAATTTGTCATTACTCACAAATGATTTTGCAAAGACTCATGCAGGGTCACTATTCGAAAGACTGCAGCTAGATTCCTTTTAAGACTATTTCCCATCATGTTCCAGGTGGAAATGTACAAAATGGAAACAATAGAGCCAAAACAAAAAGAGTTTTTCAGAAATAAAATATACAAAACGACAATAAACAAATAGTCTTATGCTAATCTTTTTAATCTCCACCCACCCACACTCACACCCAACCCTTCCCATCCCACCCAACCACCACAAACATATCCATATATGCCTGTACCACACAATCTAATACTTAGAAATCACTCATGATAAAAGAAACGTCTTCACATCTTCACTTCCGTTCAGCCACATCCGCAATGTAGTCGGATTTACTCTATTAGCTCTACCTGAACGCAATTCTAAATAAAGAATATTCAAAGAGGAGCACAAGCAGTGTGTAATAGGAGGAAAATGAGGTGGATCAACCATAATTTCCATACTCTCTTTACAATAATAAGTAGTTATACTGCTAAGTGAAATATGTAGAGATTAGCTGATTGGGAAATTTGCATCAGTTAATGAAGGAATCATTTTAATGAGCTTATTCCAAAAAAGTAGCACCTTAGAACAATTCCAGAATGTACGCGACCCTGGGTAAATAAACGGGGACAGCAAGGTTCTTCCTGTTCGCTGCTATTAGTTATTCACAATGTCCACATCACCATGTGTGTGAGCCGGGACTAAAAACGTGGTAATATTAAACACGGGTGATTTTACCGGAACATCAGAACCCGAAAATAACTGTTAAGACAGCTATCCCGACCACCTTACACCAAACGATCGGAGTGACGGGAACATGCAACTCTAACAAGACGTGATTTTATTTAGACATTGGAAATTTGTCTGCCACAGTGTAATTGCTTGAAAGGTCATTGTAGGTCCATCAGTAGGCTAAATACAATAGTCACTACTGTACTCAATACTATGATGATAATTCAGGTGTGTTCATGGATGTGCTTTGCTTTTTTCAAATACATGGTGCTGTGCAAAAATCCTCAGGGAACATTATTTTAATGTTTTATCAAATCTATCTGGACAAGAAGTGTTTTTTTTTATCCTAAAAAAGTACTATTATTATTATTATTATTAAAATAAATAACACAAATACAATATGGAGTGATTATATGTATGTCAAAAGTGATATAATAATAATAATAATGATAATAATAATAGCAACAGTAGACAGAATCAAAAATACCCATCCTGTTGACATTTCTGAATAGTAGGCCACCTATGACACTGACATTGACTAATACCGTAGCTTTTTGGCTCAAAGTACATTCCATATTCAATAGGGAATCATACATCCAAAACATGTAAATACTAAATATATACATACCCTACACAGTATATCCGAATGTTTGTGGACACCCCTTCTAATAAAGGCATTCAGCTCATTTAAGTTGCACAGCTTGTAGAGAGAAGCACTCCCTGCCAATCGACCAGGATCCTCTGGAGCAGATAAACATAAACCTGTTGTCTAATGTCTAATGCCAGATGCGGGCTAGAGGGGTCTAAAGCCCCCATTATTGAGCTGTGGAGCAGTGGAACTGTGTTCTATGGAATGATGGATGGTGCTCCATCCAGTACTTTTGGGATGAGTTGGTGAAGAGATGGGGTGGTGAGGATCTATCAACACTCTTGTCACTGAATGCAATCAAATCATCACAGCAATGCTCCAAAATCTAGTAGAAAGCCTAGCTTGTATAGCTGAATGCATCAATGCAGTTGTTTTTGTTTTTTTTTGTTTTTTTTTTCATCAGTTAGACGCTTCGTTATGCAAATTCGGCACATTTTCTCAATTTATTCTGACCCCATGAACCGTCAGAGAAAAATGAATTTAAGAAATCAGTTTTTATCCTCGACTGTTTTAGGCAAATAAAGAATGACTCAAACACCTTTGCCAACAGGAAAAAAAACACACAATGAACAAAGAGTTCTTTCTTCAGATAATGTGAAGCATTGAGTCACTCACATTCAGACGGCTCTTTCAGACTTTATGCTGAATTTGAATGGTGGCTTTTAGAGGAGCTTCTCTTGATGCTGGCGCCTCTTAATTTAGTAAAACCTCAGCTTTACTTCAGTATCGTGACAGTAGCAGAAAACCCCAGGGTCAGATTCATATACCATACTGACAACATAATAGATCCTTGTCACAACTTTTTGTTTTTTTTTAACAGTCTTGCCGAAGTTGAGCTGCTTGTTTGTTTGTTTGTTTGCGTGCTGTTGCCCACACCCTCGGCCGGTCGTATTTGTTTGTGCGGTAGCACCATCTGTTCCAGCGTGGCATTCTCTGCTCTTCTGTCTCTTACTTCTCTCTCATTTTCTTTCTTACGTGCACATGCTCCCCCATGAGTCCTTAATTAACCCCCTCTTTTACACTTTCCCTATCTTTTCACTCACTCTTTCACATTCTATCTCTCTCACTTCTCGCTTTTCTGTCTGCTTGTCTCTTCAATTTATTCTCTACTAATATTCTGTTTATGTCTCTCTCTCTCTCTCTCTCTCTCTTTCTTTCTTTTTCTCTCTCTCTCTCTCTCTCTGTCTCTCTCTCTCTCTTTCTTTCTCTCTCTGTCTCTCTCTCTCTCTCGGCAGAGACTTGTGGTCTTATTGATTGGCTGGTGACTCACTCTTGAGGCCAGAAGTGTGAGACTTTTGCGATGCTACACCTCTCCCCTCCCCCATCTCTCTCTCTGCTTTTTCATCTCTCTTTATGCTCCTAAATAGTGTACTGTTTTTTGTTCTAACAGGGTTGTTTGTTTATTGTTACCTCAATATCACATTTTTTCCTTTAAACTAATTCTCCTAAATAGTAAGTATGTGCCCTTGGTTGAGTTACCGGGTAACTGCTCCACAGCTCAATGCTGGAGGTCTTGGTACCCCTCCAGCCACGCCTGGCATTAGGCATGTTGCCAGTAGGTTTTTGAGTCCTATTCTATTGGCAGTACTTCTCTACAGGGACTAGATAAGCTGTGTGTGTGCATTTGCACAGCCGTTTCAGCAATGGATGCAACTGAAAGTAATCAAATGCATTCATTAAAAGGGGTGTCCACAAACATTTGGACACATAGTGTGCTGTGTGTTCTTTGTTAGAAACAAAGTATGGATAGATATAGTGTTGCCCTCAGCCTTTGCTAATCATTTCCATCATGAAAGCAGAGTCTCTTCTCTTTTTTTACCGTGGGAAACCTATCCTGCTCTCAGTGTTCTGATTTGATCCAGCTTCTTATCGAGCTGCCTTCATATCAGCTGAAACCGAATCTACCCTCAAGATCAACAATCGTCAGCACACAGACAGATCTACGAATAAACACTTTTTCCAGCAGTGGGGAGTGGGGAAGGGGGTGGGGGTTATTTTGCAATCTCAAATCGAAACGCCCACCCTCTTTTAGAAAGTGCCTTTTGGGAGGCTTTGCTATTGTTTGCAGGTGCATAGCATGCAGAGGTTTCTGATTTTCTTAGCTATAAGCTCCGTCAGTTAGCTGCCTTAGTACATCAGCCTGTGTGTTTTGTGTTTTCACTCATGCTGTGTCATATTAACACAGAGCGTCCACAGAGTTTTCACATTTTTCTGCTGCTGTGTTTGTGCCATACTTTGTTGCCATCTTTTGTTTTTTTTACTAAGAGGTTTGCTTCTTATTTAAGCAGCACCCCAAGGTTCTGTATCCACTGTGTGTAATATTTGGCTTTGTGGAGAATGTTTTATGTAATATCTTAAGCTGGAATTAAGCTGAAACGTGTTAAATCTGAGGCTTTCAAACACATACTGCGCTACTGTTTCTCCACAAACTGTTCAGGCAAAGTCTTCACTTCCTTTAGTTTTGCCTTTTCGTTAATAGGGTCAGGAATGGTGAGGCTGTATGGAGTTAAAGGACTCATATCATGGAAAAGCAAAAGTTTCTCACTTTTTAGAAACAAGTGTTTGATGTAATGTGTAAAAAGTTACTTTTCAAGATGCATCATCCTCAAAATACAGTATTTCTCTGTGCCCATATACATTTAGCCAATACATTTGCTTTACCTGCCCGTTCAGCCTATAGCAGTTTAGTCCCGCCCCTTCATGCTGAAGTTATAAGGAATGTTACAGCTCAGACTGCTTTCTGAGAAACGACAGAACAGCCAGTCAAAACAGAACTCAACATTTACACATGTAAGTCTTCAAAGTACAGTTACGGGCTCTTTAATTCTGTAAAAAAAGAGCATTAGAATGTATTAATAATTGTAATGAATTTAATTAATTATTATTTGAAGTTTGTGATTTTGCTTTGGATGTCATTTAACAAGCCTATTTACAACCATGTTCTTTTGCCTTTTGAGGATTTGTTTAAAAACAACTCTGTTAGAGCTCCTGGCTATTGATGACAGTGTTGTGGGTTCGATACCTGGGCTCAATTGAGCCTTGAGCAAGGCCCTTTACCCTCTCTGCTCCCAAGGCCAAATTCCACCTCTGTCTAACACTAATGGTGAATATGGTTGTCTTGGTTGGCTGTCTGGATATTTTCCCAAAGCCTTGACTAGGCTGGGTGTATGTACATTTTGGGAGTGTATGTGACTAATATATGAATAATGACTGAAGCAGGAATTGACCCATTTACCAGCTCTGTTTTGGTTATGCTGGAGTTTCTTATAAAGGAGATGTCACGTCCATGTATTGACCTTTTCAACTATGCCAAGGAAAATACAGTTTGCTGTTCTAGGGCACTTTTAGAACACCTCTCTGCGTTCTTGTCTTCCATAACTCTCTCTCTCCTTCTTTACCATCAGGAGCATTCCCAGACTCTGCTATGTACTCTCGGCGGGACCGCCTGCAGAGGCCCTCGCACATCGCCACTAAAACCTTCCAGGCGTTGCGTGTGTTTGTGAATAATGAACTGAACGAGCTGGTGGCTGGACTGGAGGCTGCCCAATTGGCCCTGCGACCTGGCGGCCGCCTCTGCATCCTCACCTTCCATTCTCTGGAGGACCGCATCGCCAAGCGCTTCCTCCGGGGTGAAGACCTCTCCGCCCCACCGCGCCAAAATGTCCGCCAGTGGGCCCGCGCCCGGCGCCTAGAGGCAGAGGAGGAAGAGGAGGAGGAAGAGGAGGAGGCTGAGAGAGAGAGCAAACACTGGGTCTGCCTTCAGAAAAAAGTTGTGTTGCCCAGCGCGGAGGAAGTACGGGACAATCCAAGGGCCAGGTCGGCTAAGCTTAGAGCAGCCTTCAGACGCTAAAGCGGCACATAGACAAAGTGAACTCTGCTGAGGCCTTTTATCCAATCAAATCTGAGATTAGTCCCTCAAACCCTTTGATATTTGGGCAGTTATTAATCAGTCAAACAAAATTCTCTTCATGCAAATGTATTCAAGTAAGGTAAGAGGTGTGTGGCCAGTTTTAGGCCAAAGTAACCAAACAAAAATGGTAAAAGTACCTTTACCGAGATGTTAGGGTAATATCGTTTGATTTGTGTATAAAAATATTTGGCATTTTTCACTTTTTGACATTATTTGACTGTGGTAGTTGTTTTTTGCAGTGCGGCAAACTTTCATGATGAATGGACCAATAGAAACACTCCAAAATCATTTAAAAAGGTACATTTGCTTCCAATGAAAATTAAGAAGGTTTTCTTCTTCTCCTGTGAAATTGTCGTTTTTGGAGATACAGCAGTGTTATGTCAGACGATATGTCTGTACTGACTTATTCTGCTGTTTTGTAAAATGACATATTAACACATCATATTAAATGCTTTTTTCAGCATGTTTATGATGGTTCATGATGCAGTTTGGAAAATTCTAATTAGGGATGCATGATGATATTGAAATCATCTGGGAAATGGCTTATATAATCGCTTAAAAAATTATTCATCAAATAATGATATGCTGATATGATGACTCATTTATTGGTCTGGAAGAGTAAAATGTTTAGGTGACACTGGATCACTGCAATCTGTATTTAATTTATTTTAATGGATTTGTACCTCATAGATAAATGCTATTTCCATCCAGTGCTAATCAAACAAAATACAGCCTTTTGTAAAGTTTTTTTTGGACATTTAATTAAATTCTAAATTTAATTTTAATGGTGACAAAAATGACAAAAAGGGTGGAAAATTCTACATTTTAACAGAATTTTAAGGGTGACAAAATCTTCAGAAAATGTCAATATTTTTTGTCATTTTCAGTCAAAATCTTGAGAGAATCTGTTAGTATTTTTGAAGAAATCAAAATACTAATAAGGTTTTATTTAGCAGTTTTTTATATACTGCTGCTAGAAACAGAGGGGAATTATTTCTTCCCTGTCT
The DNA here is from genome assembly GCF_030463535.1 of Salminus brasiliensis. NCBI lineage: Eukaryota > Metazoa > Chordata > Actinopteri > Characiformes > Bryconidae > Salminus > Salminus brasiliensis. The sequence goes on from NC_132902.1 coordinate 17,304,005, forward strand.
GGTGGGAGGCAGCCTTGAGCAAAGAGGTTTGTTGACAAAATGCCACAAGAAGTACAATATGCACTGGAAAACTAATTTTTAGCATTTCTAGCAGATGTATGTTTACTTTCTCTCTAATAATAATAATGAAGGGGGTCACCAGCTTCGCTTGCTCCATTGCCCAGGGCCTACAGTACTGAATCTTCTATACTGTACTATATTGTGCTAACTCTTTGGTAACCACAATAAAGATATGTATATATATATGATATAAAATACATTTTGGAGCATTTCAGTTGGTCCATTCATCATGAGAATATAAATTCAAAATTATGTCATGAAGTGAAAAGAGGTAGAAAAATTGAGATACATGGTCTTTGTCTGGCAGCGACAATATGCATTTGAACAGTTGTGTCAGAAATGACTGCATCTTAAACTAAATAGTGTTTATCAATAAAAGGGGCGTCCACAAACTTTCTTCTAAATCAGTGGTAGGGCCAACAGGGGCCAGTGTACAGCACAGAACTACTAAACCTGGCAATTAGCAGGTGAGTTGAATCAGATGTGCTTCATCAGGATTTGCCAAAAAACTGCAGGAATCCGGCCCTCCAGAACTGGAATTGCCCACCCCTGATCTAGGTATTATGTTTCCATTTCTACTGGTCGGCTTCTCTTGAAATGTCAACAGAACATGAAGGGCAGCTGCTGGTTTTGTATGGCGTAAGTAAAAGTAAACAAAAAGAAAAGAACAAAAGGTTCTGAGGTTCTCAGGTTTTCTCCAATTTCAGCTCTAATAAGTATACCTGAAAGCCTTCTTCCATATCTTACACCCCTTCTCTTCAGAACTAAGAAAAGGGCTTTGTGGTCAGGATACTCCCTGCTCGCTTTCTATTAGCAGGTAGAATAGGAGCCGTCTCATTCATATCCCGTTCATTTCCCACCTCAGCCAGGATGCAGACTTCACCACTGTCTAATAAGAGACTCCAGGAGCTTGTGTGTGTGTGTGTGTGTGTGTGTGTGTGTGTGTGTGTGTGTGTGTGTGTGTGTGTGTGTGTGTGTGTGTGTGAGAGAGAGAGAGTTTCACATTCAATTTGTCCCGATGAGTGTTGGTGTACGCCGTAGTGTGCGTGGGAGTTCATGTTTGCGAGAGTCAGCGTGAGAGTGAGTGCGTGTGTGTGTCTTTGTGCCTTAAAGAATGAGCCGAGCGCTGAGTGGTATCGGAGGATCGAACGTCGTGATTGATGGGTGTTTTGCATCACTGCAGTACGTGCGGAAGTGGCGGAGAGCGAGTGTGTGAATGAGTGCATGGGTGTGCGGTGTGCCCACATGGAAGTTGGCAGTGCGGCATGTGTCAGAGAGAGGGAGAGAGAGAGAGATAGGGATAGAGATAGAGGGAGAGAGAGAGATGGAGAGATTGCGTCTCTATGCGGTGTCCTCTGTCTCTTTGTGGAGCTGATGGGTGAGTCACACACCTGCAGGACGCGGGTGGGACTCTGGCTGCCATGGTGATGCTATGCGCCTTGTGTACTGTACTCACACTCTCCCTCTCGCGCGCACTCTTTCTCACACTCGCTCGCTCAAACTCTGAGTCACATCAAATCTGATTAACTTTGCATATATACTTCATTCGGAGATCCACCAAACAACCCCCTTCGCCTGTGTGGAATAGAATGTGTTTCATGAATATGATGAATAATATCAGTGTAACCCTTTTTTTTGTCTGCTTTGCCTCAAAATGAGACCATTTTTCTTGTCGACTGAGACCACCCAGTAGGACTCTCCCTATGAAATGATGCTAGCAGCGATGGAAGGGTCTGAAGGCTAGCATTTGCTTCTTCTGAATAACGTGAAGCTCTATTGCATCTTTCCAGACTGCCCATAGTGTAACGTCATTGGACATTGGAAGAGAACACTTACTCCCAGTTGTGTTACACTGTGCTGGCTACCATCACTCTGATGGGGGGGAGAGGGAGGGCCCCCAGGTCACCCAGCAAGAGTGAGGCCCAGAACACCCAGCCACAGGTGGTTGTTGTATCACCCGGGATTGAACCTGCGACAACCTGATGATTGATAGAGCCAACACTTAGATGGTTGGTCCACCTGCCCCCACCCCAGATATATGTAAAATCAGTTTTACATGCTACCTTAACTGCTGTGTTTGGTCCAGACTGTGATTCCAACTATTTGTCCTGGTCTTAAACCTATTGACTTGCATAATAAACATGCATAATAAAAGCCACATGTCAGGCGTTTCCCCTTTGTGTCAAGCGTTTCCCCTTTGACTTCTACTGTAAGTGTGTCTTGGCCTTAATCTGTTATGCTCTATGTATATATCTAAAATTAATGTTGCATCAGTAGGTGTAGTAATTACTGGGTCTGATCTCTTAATATGTGGTAAACAACATATAATCACTGCATGGAAACAGACTGTATGACTGTAGAAGGGGGAAAAGCTCTGAAAACATGGGCTGAAGTTCAGTCATACCAATCCCCCCCCACCTTGACAGACAGATGGTACACGGAAGGTAGAGATGGAAATTAATAGAAGATTGGGAGAAGGAGGAGGAGCTTTAAGTATAGCTCAATTCCCACATTTCAGGTACTTCACTTCAAGTCCATGAAATGCCTCATACCTACATCCCATGGTAACCATCCATACAGTGCAGATATGGCAGATTAGGTTGGAAAATGCTGTAGTATTCCTTTAAAATGGTCTGTAATAAGTTATCTGCCTGTCTGTCTTTCTGTCTGTCCTCCCACTAAGGGCTTAAAACACCACTGGGGCAGTGATGGCTCAGCGGTTAGAGCGCGGGAAATCGATAACAGGGTTGTGGGTTCGATTCCCAGGCTTGGCAAGCTGCCACTGTTGGGCCCTTGAGCAAGGCCCTTTACCCTCTCTGCTCCCCGGGCGCTGGAGTTGGCTGCCCACCGCTCTGGGTGTGTGTGTGTGTACTCACTGCCCCTAACACACGTGTGTGTGTGTGTGTGTGTGTGTTCACTACCAGATGGGTTAAATGCGGAGGACACATTTCGCTGTACACGGTACAGTGACAAATATGTGCACCTTTACCTTTTAAAAACCCTGGACCTCATATTTTATAGCTGAATCCGGTCCACCTGATAGCTTGATGCCCATCTGTCTGTCTTCTCTTCCCCCTCCTCCCCTTGCGCCTAGGATTGAGCGTCTTTTGGGGGTGCACGAGGGACTTCAAGTGACTGCTGCCTCCATCTGGCTCACATTCACAGCCCGAGAACACAAACAACAGCTCGAGACTCCTAACTAGCAGATACGAATGCCATATCAAATGTCCACTTGAGGGAGTCTACCGGCGCTGTGTGCGTTCTCCTGACGTACGCGTGTTTCTTCACAAGTGCTAAGCTGACATTTAGAAGTGGGAGAGGTAAGAAAAAAAAAAAAAGAAAGAAAGAAAGAAAGCAAGAAAAAAAAAGTTGACTGGCCTTAGTTCGTAGTGTTCTGCTTGGCATGAATCAGTTAGCGTGCTGATGCTTTAAATACTCAGTGACTCAAAAGATGTCAGCATCTCCGCGGGAGTCTGTGACTTCTTCTCAGATTCTCCTACCAAGGCCCAGGATCCTTCTCCTCTGCCCAAATGAATTGGATAGGACGTAAAAACATTGTACAGTATGTGTCCAAAAGTTTGTAGACACATGTTCATCAACACCTGAAATCAAAGGTGTTAATACGATTGTAATAATAAGATTGAAGGACTTTTTAAGGTTTTTTTAAGACATTGAAAAGGTTCTTTACGGAAGCAGGAGTGGTTCTTCTAGATCTTTACTCAAAGAACCCTTTCAAGCACCTTTAATTTTACGAGTGTTGGGAGTTTGAGTTCGAGTCCCTCCTCTGCTGCGGCCACGGCCTTTACTCTTCTGGGAAGGCTTTACACTAGATGTTGGGCCATTGGTGTGAGGATTTGATTGCTTTTAGCCACAATATTATTAATGATGTTGGATGATGATGATGATGATGAAAGACAGTTTAGACCACACCAGCACTCAAACTCATATCAAGCTCTATTGGATGGAGCTCCAGCACTCACACCAGAAATAGGCAGTTCCACTCTTCCACGGACCAATGCTAGGGGGCTTTACACCCCTCTGGCTGATGGGCATTGGTGGTGGTGAGCTAAGGCTCATTTAAGTGCTTTTGTGAGTAGATTTGAACACTGCATGTCCTAATGTTTGTGGACACACCTTCTAATAAATGCATTCAGCTACTTAAGCTTGCACCCATTGCTGACACAGATGTGCAAATGCACACACACACACACATAACTCTTCTAGTCCCTGTAAAGAAGTAAAGCCAATACAATATGGCTCTCTGCAGCAGATAAACATGAACCTATTGGCACCATTCCAGGCACCATAACCAGTCATGTTTTTATGGACTATTTTAATAATAAAATAGAAAATATTAGACAACAAATCCAACCCTGCTTATTAAATCAAACGTGGCCGTCACCTGATGTAGTTGCTTTAGAACATAACTTAGTTGTAGAACAAAGGCTGGAAGCCTTCTACCCACTTCCACAGCCTGAACTAGAAAAAATTATATCCTCAGCTAATTGTACAACATGTACACTCGACCCGATTCCCTCTAAATTGCTAAAAGAAATTTTCCCAACTATAATCACACCTCTTTTAACAATTGTAAATTCATCCCTTTGCCTTGGGCATGTACCCCAAACCCTTAAAATAGCAGTTATAAAACCTTTAATCAAGAAACCAAATCTTGATCCTAGCGTATTATCTAATTATAGACCCATCTCAAACTTAACATTCGTATCTAAGATATTAGAAAAAGCTGTGGCCCAACAACTCTGCTTATACCTGAGTAAAAATTACATGTATGAGAAATTCCAGTCTGGATTTAGACTCAATCACAGCACAGAGACAGCCCTAGTGAAGATTACGAATGATCTCCTTCTTGCCTCTGATCAAGGCTACGTATCTTTATTAGTCCTACTAGACCTTAGTGCAGCCTTTGATACAATAGATCATTCTATATTGCTAGAAAGATTAGAGAAAATAGTTGGAATCACAGGAACAGCCCTATCATGGTTCCAATCATATCTAACGGGACGCTTTCAATTTGTAAAGATAAAAGATTTATCTTCAAACTACGCAGAAGTAAGATATGGAGTTCCGCAAGGCTCAATTTTAGGACCGCTATTATTTACATTACTGACACTATTAATATCACCACTATCAACTTTCTGTTGTATCTGCTTTGGTAATTTTTATCATTAATGTTTAAAATAGTCTGGCCAGAGGAGGATGGGTCCCCCTTGTGAGTCTTGGTTCCTCCCAAGGTTTCTTCCTCCAGCTCTGAGGGAGTTTTTCCTTGCCACTGTCGCTGTTGGCTTGCTCACGGGGGTCTTTGACCCTTCATGTTATTCCTTCTTTCTTCTCTGTCTCTGTTCTGTATTAAGTACTAATTATGTAAAGCTGCTTTGTGACGACAACAGTTGTAAAAAGCGCTATACAAATAAATTTGACTTGACTTGACTTGACCATGGCATAATGCCAGGCGTGGGCCCAGCATTGAACTGTGGAGCAGTAGAACTGTGTTCTCAGGAATGATGGGTGGTGCTCCATCCAGTACAATTAGGTTGAGTTGGGAAGTTGGGTATGAAGTGGGGTGGTGATCATCCAACATCCCGACCTCACAAATGCTGTTGTGACTGAATGCAATCAAATCTAGAAGAAAGCTCTCCCTGGACAGGGAGACAGTTAGAAAAAAACTTTTTTTTAACACCCTTGACTTCAGAAGAAACGATGAATGAGCAGGTGTCTCAGTACTTTTGTCCATACAGGGTATGTCAGCATTGACAACTTTTCATAATTTTGCATTCGTCCATTAGTCATGAATCAGCGCACAATAAAGGGCAGATGGCGTTTTCTTGTTGGTGTTAGGAAATAGAAAATCGTGAAAAACACACACCTAAGACATTTGCTTACAATAGTTACAGAGCATCGCACCCCCTCCTCCACCCCTCCATTCTTTCCTCTCGCCCTCCCTTCTTTCTCCCTTTTCTCCTCCGTCTTCGACTCCTCACCGTCTCCTTATCTCGTAGGCTCTAAATATACACCGCCCTGGCGTTGCCGTGGAAACTAAACGGCACATGTAACATTGAACTTAATGGTGTTTAAGTGTGTTTTCTGTTCTAATCGTGGCACGATCGGCTGCAGCCCCTCCCCTTTCTCCCTCTCGCCTCTTCCTCCCTCTCGCCTCCTCCTCTCCTCCTCTCCCCCTCTGACGTCACAACCCCACAACCCCCACCCACCCAGCTGCCTGCATGCTAATGGGGAAGGTATGTGAGCGGCCGGCGCGTGAGGCAGCCTGACGTCGTGGGAATTGTGATCATTCGAACGCTAATTATTTCTTATCTTGAGCAGCGGCCACCTTTTTGTAAGGGGACTTATTAGGATTAAGGAGACAAGTGTCATAGTATAGAGCTCTGAGACCAGGCGGCTGAACAAATGTCAGACCTTGTCCGATGATGTCCGATAAGCCATTGATGGTTTAATTTGGGTATAATGGTCAGTAAATCTGACCAATCAAAGGCTTAATCAAAGGCTTATTTGCAGGCCACAGCCTGTGTTGTTGTCCCAGGTCTGAGTGCATCTCTGCTCTTTCTGTTGCAGAAAGCAAATACGTGTAGCATACAGTTAAACCATGGACCTTAAGAAACTGAGCTAACTCAGCTGACACCAACTGGAATATATTCATGCTTCAGAAAGAAAAGTCAAAGCCAGGGAAGCGAATGGGTGCTTGGCTAAAAGCTAACCGGGCCACAATCTCCTTAGCTAGCATACAACACTGAAAGGATACAGAGAGGAAACCAACACTATCTGGTAAAACTAAAAAAATATTACTATGTTCTTGTTGCAAAGCTAAGCTATGCTATGTGGCTCTTGCAAGCCATCCTAGTGCTGTAAACCAACCAGTAAAGACCAGAGCTTAACATTTTTTTACTTCAACAGCCCCCTGTAAAAGGCAAATCTGAGGCAAAATAACAGGGTTGTAAAATTGGCTTGTGACATTTTTTCATCTCAACCAAAGCTTTTCCAAAACTGAAAATACAATAAATAAAATACAATACAGTCAAAACACTGATGAAACTGATACATAAACATACTATCACACTGATACATAATATTTAATAAATATGTTCTAATACATTTTCCAGTCTTACGAATTGGAAAAAAAATAAACATATTAAACACAGGAGCAGATATTTAAACATAAAATAGATAATAAAGAGGTTTCAATTATAAACGTGCATTACACGTGAAAAGCACACATTTAATCATGAGAATAAACAAAGAAATGTGGAATTTTTTTCTTTTTTAAAATGTTTGAAAACTTTTAAGAATGATCCAAGAATTAAAAGCTTAACATTCAGAAGGTTCACTGAATGTTCTACTAACCAAATGACTTACTATTTTCTTAGCTTGTCTTTGCTAAAATGAAATGACTTGATGTCACATATAGGCCTTATTCATCTTCTTTAATGCTTTTATTCTTTAGACATATTTTGGGGGGTATTTTTAAGAGGTCTTTTGTTTTCTTGATTGTCCGGACATATTTCTTTGTAAACAAGAGTTATATTTGTACGGCTAAAATCACTACACACAGCAAAGAGAGAGAGAGAAAGAGCGAGAGTGAGTGAGTGAGAGATGAAGAGCGGGTGTGTGTTGGCTTGTTTCTTGGCACAGGCGCAGGTTTATTTCTGGCTATGCCTCTCCTCATGGTGCGAGAGTTGGCACTGCTGGTAGTCATGTGAATGTGACACATCAAACTAACCAACAAAGTTCTGTTACATTTCTGATGTGTATTTTGGGCTCTTGATGACTTCATTTTCACTTAAAGAGAAAGCACTGCAGGATTGCACAGATGCCTGCGTTTTGCCTATGTTCCTCGTCTGGCTCCTCCAGTTGTTCGACCCATTTGAAGGCTTTTCTTTTTCTCCCTGTTCTGCTGCAACTGCTTCATGGTCTGAACAAATGCGCGCTGAAACAATGGCGCAATCGATTCCTGTACTTTTCCTCTCCGACATTAGCAATGCAGAATTTTCTCCAAACCATAATTAATATGGTTATCCCCACCCAGCTCCGCGTTGGCTCCCTTGCTATGTACTAATTAAAAATATGAGTCAACAGAATCACGGGGCAGGTAATGAGATCCGCACTTGCATGCGCGCTAATTAGCTATAATTAGAGCCTTTTTTTGTCCATTATGTGAAATCCACCTCAGACGCTGGGAAAGGCTCGGCCGGCAGGGGGTTGGCTATTTGTGGAGGTGGAGTCACCTTGGAAAAGGGGGGCTTCTGTTTGAAGTGAGAAACGGGAGTACACTGGAACACCACTAGCATCCAAAAGAGAGAGAGAGAGAGAGAGAGAGAGAGAGAGAGAGAGAGAGACAAAGAATGAATGATAATGGCAAATAAACAAAACTGGGATGCTGGTCACCCCACAAGTATTTATAGCCCGATCATCCTTGTGCAGTGGCATCTGCAGGAGCCTGAAGTTACATCTACGTTCAGCATACAAGCTGATCATTTTTTTTCTGTCGAGCTTATCAAAGTAACTGTATCCTGCACTTAGGGCCTTTCATAAGCAAATGTAGTAGGTTTTAAGTCATCAACAGTATTAGACCTTCAGAGAGACTTAGCAGGTGGTGCACTGGTCTACAAATATTAACTTGATCTAAGAGAGAAGAAACTTTTGACCAGTGAGCAATGGTTTGATTTGAGAAGAAAAGGTACAGAATTTTATGAAAAAAAAACAAAACACCTTTCCAACTGTTGAGCACGAGTGGATCGCTCATGCTTTAGGCTTGTATTACAGCCAGTGACACTGAGAACATTTCATTGTTTAGAGGGCAAAATGGATTCCATTAAATACCTGCAAATTCCATAAGCAAACATCACACTTTCTATAAAAAAAAGCTGAAGATCTACAGCAGGATAATGAACTGCAACACTATGCCGCATTTTTACTTTACAATAACAGCTCCAAAATCATTGTGATGCTTCACTGACTGTAACAGGAAAAACAGCTGCATTGCATTGCTTTCATTGCTACTCCTGGCTCAGCATGTGCTGCTAACTGCACTATGTAATTTGGGTGGAGCAAGCAGAATAACATTTGTGAAAACTCAGAATCATGAGTTTGTGTAGAATTCTGTAATATTACTGTACGGCCTCAGTCCGCATAATTCTTTGACTTTCAATGACAGTTCGGTATCTCAGCTCGTCCAGAATAGTGTGTCTAAAAGTGGTGTCTAAAAGCGCAAATTACACTTCCCGACTGTAGGGGGAGCCCAGGAGCAAGAAATGCACATTTTCTATAGTGTTGCTTTAAGATGTTCTATACAAAATTCACAATGGGTTAGACCTCAAAAGAACAGGGTACAAGAATCTCACAGAATGCAAGAATTGCAAAACTTGAAATCTACTTTTGCATGCCACTGTACATCCTGCTCAAGCCATTCTTCCATGACTGTAAGCAAGTACTAGAGACCCAGACTTGAGTGAAAGTACAAGTGCTCTGTCAAAAAAGTGACTTGAGTAGAAGTAGAAGTGTTCTTTAATGTCGTACTTGAGTAGTTTATTCTAAAATGTACTACTTAAGTACTAAAAAAATCCAAGTATTGTGTTATGTAGTTATTACAGAAAGCAGTTAAAGGTTTGAATATCATTGTATATATTATTTCAAATGCTCAGACTTAAGGACTGTCACAATTCTTTTGGTTCTACATGTACATGAATCTTCAATTAACTCACTAAACAAATCCGCTTAAAGGAACTGACTTAACCTTCCACTTACAAGTGTTTCATATGTAAAAACAAGTGAGGAGGGCAGCTCCTCACAACTCATCTCAAAAGTAAGGGCTGGAGCACCATCATCATTCCAGAGAACACTGCATTCTATTGCCACCAGCATTATTGAAAGTGCAGGGTCTCTCTTTCATGTAAGGCTTGGTAAGTACTTGGTGTGACTAAGCTACTGTATCTCTGTGCATAGAATCCCCCCCAGCCAATTTGCCTGTGTACAGTCACCCCTGGATGGACTGCCTGGTGCAAGGGATGTGAAGAACTGTGGGTGTGTGTATACACACCCTCTGTGCGGAGAATCACCCTGCTGCATGAATCTGTCAAAATAACCGAGTGTGGCGGTGTTGGAGGCAGCTAATGGGTTTTAATGCACTCCTGTTGTCCCCCCCTCTTCCCCTCCCCTCACACTGCTTCTGATTAGTGCCACCTCATCTGTCTCCCAGCAGCCTCATCTGCCTGCGAGTGTGCCAGAGAGCCACCCTGCCGCTTACACACCCATTTCCTGGCTCGGGCCATCCTCAAGTCACTCAAATTCCCACTTTCTTTACTGTCCCGGGAAGGCTCTCTACTAGATTTTGGAACATTACAGTGAGGATTTTGATGGCCAGGATGTTGGATGATCACCACCCCAACTCCTTAACTCATCCCAAAAGTGTTGGCTGGAGCACCATCATCATTCCAGAGAACACTGTTCTGCTGAGGGGCTATATCCTCCTGTAGTCTGGCATTAGACATGGTGCCATTAGGTTCATGTTTATCTTCTCTCTGAGAGTCCTATTCTATAGACAGTACTTTTCTACAGGGACTAGACAAGCTGTGTTTGTGCATTTGCACATCTGTGTCCTGCAGTGGATTTAACCTAAAGTAGCTGAATGCTTTAATTAGAAGTGATGTCCACAAACATTTGGACACTCGTCTGCAGTAAGCTTGAAAATGTTACCCCTAACGTAGCCTACAGTTAATAAAGCTGCTCTATGCATCATGGATATGGCTCCAGAGGCCCATGCTAATGCTACTCAGATACATATCTGAAGGTTCTGGCAGCCATTTGGCTTGGACAGTTCCAGCAGAAACAGGGTAGACGATTATTTTTAAACATACTCCTCCATTCATTATTCATCTCCGGTGTGTATTTATTTATTTATTTAGTTTGGTCTGGCAGGCTTTGATTGTGTTGGATAGCTCAAAGGCAGCTTATACTGTACAGCTTACATGGTTTAGCGAGAGATACTGAATGATGCCATAGTGTACAGCAATTCCTGTATGCCATCAGTCACCCCCCGGTTAGTGCTGTTGCAAAGGTCACTTAGCTTAGACCATTACACAGAAGCATGGCACGTAATCCCTCTTCTAGCTCTGGTGTATTGGGCTTTGTTTTGCCAGACTGGCTTCGATTGCATTTGATAGCTCTGTAACTGTGTAACATGGTTTTAATGTTACCTTTGGCAGGTGATATGATATGTAAACCCCCCCCCCCCCCCCCAGGCAAGCAGAGTGTGTCGTCGTTGCAGTACTACAATGGCCATTTAGCTTGGAAGATTACAGCAGAAACATGCCAGGTGATTAGTTTTAAGCTTATCCCCCCCCCCCCTTCACTTTGCAGCTCTAGTGTGTATTATTCAGTCTAGACAGGAATTGATTGCATTGGATAGCTCTGGGGGGCTTGATTTTGGAGCAGACCTGTACAGCCTGCATGGTTCTAATGTAACCTTTGGCAAGACATCTGATTCTTAATACACAGTAATTGCTGTATATATATATATATATATGTATATATATATATATATATATATATATGTATATATATATATATATATATATATATATATATATATATATATATATATATATATAGCCATTCACCCCAGTTGGCCAAATGAGGAGTTGTATGGTAATTTAGCTTGGACAATTGCACAGAAACGTGGCAGATGGTTATTTCTAAGCTCATTGCTGCTTTTGCTTTGCAGCTCCAGTGTCTGTTTTTTGCAGGCAGTCAAGCAAGCAGGCAGGCAGACAGGCAGGCAGGCGGGCAGACAGACAGGCAAGCATTGAATGCAGCAGGTAGCTGTGTTCAAGGCCTTGATATTGTAATAGACTTGTACTGGTTCACATGTTCATAGGAGATGTAACACCTAATAGGATTGTTATATGTGCAGTCATTCAGCCCAGGCAGCCGAGTGTGTTGTCGCTGCCGTCCTGCGTGCTGTATCTATGAATGAGGCTGCTGTCAGTGATGAGCGCTGTGACGTCTTTACTTCTAGCCAACCAACTTCTTTGCACCCGTCAGTCGAAGGACAGGGCCACGTTCGCCATCCAATGGGATGCGGCCTGCGGATAGACAGGTGCGCTGGCCAATCTGGTGAAAAAGAGGTGTTGAGAAAAAGGCGGGCAAGCAGAGGAGAGAGTCTGTCATCAGGTGCTTTGGAAGCAGCTCCTCCTTACTCTCTCTCTCTCTCTCTCTCTCTCTCTCTCTCTCTCTTACACACACACACACTTACCTCCCCTCCCCCTCCAGCCCACCACTCTCCACCTCGCACGCCCCGTTCCCTGGCACAGCCCAAGCTATAAAAAGATTTCTGAATGAAGGCGAGGCTTTGAGGTCGAAGCCATTTGAATGATTTTTGTGAATGACGCAGGGCCGCACGGCCTTATGGGAGGCAGATCAAACCCAGAGGAGGAGACAGCCATGTTCGAGAGCTCAGCCGGGAGCCCCTCCGCCTTTCGCTGACTTTCAATTAAAACTTTGATTGGGGGTGGGGGTGTAGGGGGGTTTGGGGGGGTGGTGAATGAAGGGGGAGAAATGAGGGAGAAGAAAAGAGAGCCGGGCTAAATAAAGCTAAATAAAACAGCGCAGGGTGGAGTGCCCTGCATGAAGGCTCGAGAGACACACTCTCCGTCCACATCTCTTGTTGCGTTGAGATTTCTGCCTGTGATCTTTTATTGAACAAACCAGCAGTGTGGACAGATCTCACAGGCATTCATATGGACAGCCAGGAATGTCCTGTAATTTTTAGCACACGCTGGCGTCACTCTCTTCCACTGTTCTCTGTGCATTTCTCCTTCGTCTTTTTGTCCAGAATCATAAAGGCACAAACCTAGTCTGTGTCCACACTGACGTCCTATCAATCAGTCAATATGGGACACTTTTCAGTGCCTTATTGCTCCACCTTTATCTCCTCTACACCCTGTTAATCCACCCATCTCTGTCTGTTTGGATAGAACAACATGGAGGAAGCCAGTAAGCATCCTGTATCACTGTACACATGGAAACACTGTGCCGGCAAAAAAAAACCCATCACCACAACTAGAAACGTACTAAACAGGAATTACCACTGGAAGTGCTTTTCCTAAATGGAGGTAATTATTAAATGATGAAATTGTACCTTATGTATAAAGAGGATAAAGACTGACCAGTGTTACAGGTATGTAAATACTGTAAAGCTGTATAATGTGCTATACTGTTTACATAACAAATCCAGTAGATAAATCATTATCACTGAATAGAGCTAAATAACGTAAAGCTTTGGGATGTAATACTGGTCAACTGCTAGCAACTGGTGCTAACGCAGGAAGTGCCTGATAAACTGATAAATGGGAGCTCATTATAAAGACAGTGAATACACTTAACTGTTCTCACAGCATTTAATTGATATGAGCCGTAAGTGTTTTTAATTTCTTGGGACTGCCAATTAACCTAGAATTTGCATGCAAAGCCAGCCACCACCCTTTTCGAACTGCTGCCAATGCGGCATCGCCAGGCAGCCGACTCGCTCTGAGGAAAGCATTGGATCCCCAGCTCCGAACATGTCAACTCCAGCCGCTGATGGCAAAGCAGGAATGGCTGGGGATTTGAACTTGCGACCCCCGAGCCAGAGTGATTGTGCATTAGACCGCAGAGTCCAATTGCCCAAAGTGTTTATAGGTTGATCATTTTACTATAAAGAAGCTAAATGTCGAATGTGATGCCAAGCAACACTCTTCTTTCCAAGAAGGATGCATAGACAATGTGTGTAGCATGAAATGACAATACTTTGCTCTGAAAAAAATAGATTTTAGAGGCCTGATCTGTGTTAATTGCCAGGAATGAAAGATGGATCCAAAAGGAAAAATGGTCCCAGTGTTGTGTTCAGCCCTTCTTGACCACTAGAGGTTGTGTTTCTTGAATTTTGACTAATGCTACACTGAGACTGGCATATCCTGAAACTTTTATTGTCCTTTTAAAGTATATATAGAATAAAAGCATTTGTAGAATCCTTTTAAAGTATAGTATTGGGAGCATTTCTATTGGTCCACTCATCTTGGAATTTTGACATAATGTAAAGAACAACAGTCAAATTCACATTATGTCAAAAAGTGAGTGCAGTGCAATAATATGTATAATTAAAGCGATAGCCTGTAACCTCTCTGGTGAGAATGTGTAATTGCACCAAGAAAGCGGAAGAGTACTTATACAGTGTGCGCTGTGGTGCGGCCTCCTTTCAGAGCGGATGGATCTAAACGTTGCCCATTTACATTTGGTCAGTTTCTTTGGTTTGACAGTGAGTGAATGAGCAGATGATAATGTTCTGATATCTCCATGTTTGCAGTAGCTCTCACAGTAGTTGCTCAGGTAACCAGTTAATTGGACTGGATCCTCTTTTAGAGGCTGTGCATGTAAGTATGTAAAAGCCTGATATGGCCAGGAAAACCCCCATAAAAACCACTCTGCAGGGATGGTCATGCAGCACACTGACACTATTTATTATTACAATATTTTGCCCTCACCACTGCGAAAGACTACTGCTTTCAATTAAAATTAAAAAATCTTTAGGACTTTGGCTTTAAAGCCAACAGTTTATTCATTTATGTTCAGGGAATTGGGATATGACAGCCACATATGGTCCAGGCTGCTCACGTTTCTTGAAACCCCCGAAGTAAATGCGTTACGCGTGTACTCTCCTCCCTAACCATGAGGGGCCAGTTTCATGCAAGCACAGATGCGCCTCACCTCATCAAAATTCAGCAGGTTGGCAAGTTACTGGGCAGCAGGTGTTTCTTTGCTTTCTTTGGCTGCAGGTTGGGATCAGGGTCAGCTCTAGTGCTAATGAAGCGTGATAACTGGGGTAGAATGTGCCGATGGTAGTGATAACTGTTGGTGTGATTTTTCGAAGCCTTTAGCACATGTTAAAATGTCTTTCATCTGCAAAATGTAAATTAAAACAGCCGCTGTTGCTAAGAATTTCCGAAAGTGCTCACTTCCAAACGTGCTAAATGCTGTAAGTGAATCTGCCCTTCTGTGTGCTTTGGCTGCTTGCGGCACCTCTTCTGCAGAGTGGCCAAAGACACACAGACACACACACAAACACACAACCTGGGCTCACATCGGGAGGATGCAGCCATAGGGACTCCCAGAATGACGTCAGAGGAAGGCCAGTGTGTGTGTGTGTCTGTGTGTGCGCTGCTCTCTTGATACAGTGGTTCCTGTTTCCATCTGCATTAGCCTGAGAGGCGTGGTACAGAATACAGATGGATAAACACTAGCACGTTGTTTTTTTGTTGCTAAAATTAGATGAATTTGTAGACACTAGAAAAAAAATACAGAAGGGTGTCATGTTACATATCGCCACTGTCTAATGAAAAACATGTATCTCCAAAATGATGAGTTTACAGGAGAAGGCAAAATGTGCTTAACTTTGAATGGAAGTCAATGTAAAATAAGAGTTTATTCCAAATAATTTCGCAGCGATATACATAATAATTAAGTGGTCCAGTATCCAGGATTAGCTGTTATTTTATGGAATCTTTCCTCCACTCTGTGCCACACTGATGGCAACACAACCACAAAGCATAATAGATACACCAGTGGTCCTTTCTTGAACCACTTTGTTAGGTGCTGACCACTGCATACCAGAAAAGTCTCATATATATGTATATATATGTGTGTATATGTAAATCTAAATGTATTAGTATATTTGGATATATTTGGATACACATTGACAAGACAGATGGTGCGAGAAAGGAAGAGAAATAATCTGAGTAGACTTGCCTATATAGGATATACTTAATGCTGTCAGCTGTTGTTTAAAGGAAAAGAGAGGAATCGAGTAGATTACCCTGATGGAAGGAAAAGAGGGTGTCATTTTGTGTGTGTGTGTTTGTGTGTGAGAATGAGAGAAAGTGAGAGAGTGGACTCTAAAGCACTCTAAAAACCAGCCAGCGAGACGGTAAACACCGCTAGGCGAGTGGCGGAGCCGGATCGGAATCATCTCCCTCACGGCGGGAGCCCTGCCTCACTTCCATTATCCTTCTGCAGGAAAATTACCCACCGGCCACTGGGGCCTGTAATATTCCCAGCATCTATCTCACTCCCCCTCCTTCTCTCCTCCTCTCTCTCTCTCTTTCTTTACCCCTCCCCTTCTCTACCCACTCAGGAGGCTGACAGTATGGAGGTTGGGGGGTGAATTGGAAAAACACGGGGTGCAGCCGTAACAAGTGCCCTCGGGTAATGACAGCTTTGCCTGGGCTGTAATTTACCCCTCGTGTCGGGCTCGCTCAGCCGTGGAGGAGAACAGGGCCTTTGCCAATGAAGCTGTTTCGCTGCGCGCCTGCCGTTTTTCTCCTGCCGCCGCCGTCGCCGAGGCCTGCGCTGCTTACTAACAGGGCCAAAAGCGCGAGCGTGTTGGCTGCCTGTAATGGTTATCGCGCCTGTCTCTCATGGTTTGCCTGGTTAAGCGCTAATGTAATGGGGGTAGTGGAGGGGGGCAGGGGGCTGTTCTGTCTGAAATGGAGCCAGAACAGCCATGGACTGGCTGCATATGAGGCCTCAGAGACTGTGGGGGGATTCTGAGACGAATAGGAACCTTAAATCAGCACTGCAAGTGACATACTAGTACTCATTGGTCATGGGCTATAGGCTTGGACATGCAATGGTTGCTTTACCATACCCTGAAACAGGGCCCGGGAACTGTATGGAACATTAAGTATGAAACTGATTTCTTTGGAAGGTAAGCAGTTGTGATGCTCCAATATGGAAACAGATGGCACAATATTTAGCAAAAACCAATACTGAAACTGATCATTTAACAGTACAGGCTTCAGGAAGAATTGAACATTATATATGTATATATATATATATATATATATATATAATGCCTGCTTTATGTTTTCTAGCAGCCATTGAAAGCCAGTGTGTTCAACCACAAATAAAGGATAATCATCCAGTATGATAAACATAATAAACTTCTATCACTCTTTAAGTAAAACTGTTAAACACTTGTGCCACAAAGGAATTAGTATGTAAAGTTTAGGCCTTTATGGTTGCAGCAAAAATATACTGAAGCTAATTTTAGCATGGTGGCAAAATCAATGTTCTGAGTTTTTTAAGTTGATATTTTAGTTGATATTTGATGAATAACTCGTAATTATGTAACTTTGATCTGGGCTCAAAATGCTCAGATGTCATTTAACAAGACTACTTATAACCTTATACTTATAAATATTGTTATTTTACCTCAGAATGAAACACTGATTTTCCTTTTGCGTCAACAGGTTTACTCACAGAAGCCACATATTTTAGCATAGTTTTAACACTGTGTCAGAAATGTTCATGTCTTACCAGAGAGTTTTGTGCCCTCTCAGCATAAAGTGCTGCTAGCTAGCCGAAGAGATTATTGCCAGGTTAGCTTTTAGCCTTGCCCCCAAGGCCTTCTCTGGGTTTGTCTTTCTCAAGTCTTACCAGGAAAAAATTACCAGTACTTTTCTCCGTTTTGCAAATGCTGGACACAACAGTGTTTGAGGTTCATGGTATGTCACTTCCATGTAGCAAGATCTCATTATTCAGCTATGCCAAAGAAAATACTGTTTTCCATTCTAGCAGTGTAGTCCAGCTAAGTAAGCAAAGACATTAAGGTGGAAACTCAGTATTATATAGTTTGTGCATTCATACCTAAACGTCACAGTCCGGGGATCATGGTTCGGTGCATGCAGTTTGGTGTTCAGGGGGTTACGGCACTAGGTGGTACAGACTTTGCACAAATGCTTTGCCCCCATTTACCAGTACTTTTTTTTTTCATTGCATGCAGTTTAGTGGTCAGGGGGTTACGGGGGCACTAGATGGTACAGACTTTGCACAAATGTTTGTTCAACTCAAATGACCAGAAACCTGGTTTAGTCTCCAAACTGTTTTGCGAACTGAACTGTGACTTTTATTTACTGCCACACCCCTAATAGCTCATCTAAATTCCAATCAACACTCATTACTCACATGCACACATACAGATGCTGCATTGGAGAGTTTACGGGATTCTGTAGCAGATTGATGTGTACTGGAACCCGGCAGTGCGTCACAAATACATCAGCTGTTACTGTCCCATAATGCGTACAGCTTGTAGGAACTGACCGCGTCTCATCCTTCCCAAGGCCACTGTCGAGTTCCAGTACACATCAGGCGGCTACAGAATCCCGTAAACTCTCCAGTGCAGCCCTGAGACTCATTTGAGTGTGTATGCAAGTAAGAGAGAGAGAGAGAGAGAGAGTGTTCCTACATTACCACATTAAAGCAGCACAGACAGGGGACAGGGAAAGAGGCCAGCGGCGGAAACGCTGCCCGGTTCTCCCTGGCTAGGGGCCAGAGGGGTTTCTAATGGCTGACCTGGCCCCTCATTACCACCTGTTAAACCCCTGACCCAAATCTGACACCCCCCTCCTCCACCCGCCCCCTCTCCCATCACCACTACTTACACACAGGCCGTTCTTGGCAGCCATGAAAGGCACATCCAATCAATTTCTCTTAATAGGTGTGTGATTGTGTGCTGGTGGTGTATATTAATGTGGGGAACACCCTGGAAAGTGGCCATAAATCAGATTGGGCCGGGGAAAGCACATCCGCTTACAGACGGCTGAATGGATGAATGGTCGGCTGGGCGGATAGATTGGCTGGCTGGATGGACAAATGGATGGATGGACAGGTGGGGAAACTGACGCGCTGAGTAATGGCCAAACACTGATGGACAAAACGGATGAGTCGTTTTTGAACACAGTGTTGAAAAGTAGCACAAATTGCTTGACCTCTTTAGGGAAAGATGTCGTAAACGCTGACTTGGAGCACAAATCACAGTGCACTGGTCGGCCAAGGGGTCAGGATTTGATAAAAACAAACAAAAGCGAGAATGTCCCTGCGGTTGACCGTGTCAGCGCGGACAGATGGCCAGCTGACCTGAGATCAGGGTGGGCCTGACTCACTGCATAATCG
>NC_132902.1:17325575-17348075 GCF_030463535.1 Salminus brasiliensis
GGAAGTCTAATGGGCTGTTTTTGCAGGTAACTGTTTACATATGCGGACTGTATGGACTGGGGAGGGAATGGGACATTTGTCCCTGATATGAGCTCTTGAAATGGACCCGTCGGCATGGTGTAGTTACAGAATTTGCAAAAGTGATGGAATTAATGTTTTACACAAATCTGGGACTGGAGTGTGTAGATACAGATATACCTGTCCTTTATGTCAGAATTAATGAAACGTCTGTGAATGCAATCAGGCCTTACTCTCTCTCTCTCTCTCTCTCTCTCTCTCTCTCTCTCTCTCTCTCTCTCTCTGTCTCCAGTTCTCTCTCTTTCTCAGCCCAGCGGCAGGACTCAGGCTGCCCCTATCAATTATTAACAAACACAATTACCATCCAGTCAGCCAGTCAGTTATTTCACCTCATGGTTGACATTTCGAAACAGAGAGAGAACCAATCGTGAGAGAGAGAGAAAGAGGGAGAGAGAAAGAGAGAGATGTATGTGTGAAAGGAAATTGCAGTGAACACAGCACCAGGGATGGAGTGAGTCAGAGTCAGAGTGTGGCCATGCTATTGAGCTCCCATTCTCCGCCAATGAATGGTGGTCTGTCACGGCTTACCATCAATTCCCTCTAATGTGCCGCCTGCTCCTCAAGCTCAGTCTCACAACAAAAGAAAGAGAAAAGAAACCTATTTGTTTATTAGTGTCTAATTGTGCCCCCACTAAAATGAAGGGGTTTCCTCTATTGCTCACCTATTAATTTTTGACCCGATTGTTTTTGAAAACAACAAATTAGTCATATTGACATGGGGCCTGGTTTGATCTGAAATCAGACCCGCTGCTCAGCTGCCCAGCGAACCCCGGGCATATCTGTTGTATAATAAACACTTTTGGTGTAATTAGGTGGCTGGCAGAGCAGCTTTCCTCGTCTCGTTTTCGATTTGTAACTACCTGGGAGCGCTCTGCTCTCCAGCAGCACTGAACGCTTGGTAACACATGCTTCCATTACCTGCGAGCTTTCTCCTCCAGGCTCGGGAAGAAAAAAAAAAATAAAAAAGGAAAAAAACAGCAAGTCGCGCGCCACTGCAATTACCTCTAATGGGTAATTGCACAGGCGGGATAATTATATACAATTTTGGTGTCTGAAGGGGATCACTTATTGAATTTGATCATAATACTGGCGCTGAACTTACGCCTGCTGCCTTGATCCTTCCTATCAGGCTTTGTTAACCGAGAGCGATTTGAAAGGCTGGTGTGTGACTCACACGAACGTGCGCAGAAACACATACACCGATGCTCTGTCCAAAAAATCATGGGTGAAACTCGGTATGAGAGCACTCCAGCCGCTCTGTTTACACTTGACCAAATATGTCAAGCCGTGCCATGACCGTCTCTGGCAGAACACTCCTGATTGCAGTGTTGTTCCAAATAATTGCGCTATCAGTCATGATGGACCAATTGCTTCCCCATAAGCCTATATGTAAATGAACTCTAGCTGTTCATGACTTGCTTTGGATTGATTTATTGCAGGAGGGGAAAAAAGGAAACGCATAGAAGGTGATTCTGTTCGTGCTAGGAATGCTGCTGAGCCCGTCTCTAGATGCCTCTCTGACCATAAGCTCTCCTCTCCTTACTCCTGTAAGGAGAGAGTTTAATGTGAAGGGTCTATAGATGCTCTGCTTTGTCAGCCAACACTCCACTGCTGAAACTCTGCTCTCGTCTGGCCTCACTCACACTTAAAAAAAAACAAAAAACCTTTGGCTAATGAGAAGAAGAACCTGGTGCCACTTTGCCCTCAGTCTAGGAGCGCAAGAAGAAAGATACAGTGGTTCAGAGTAAAGGAACGGTCCGCATCAGGAGCTGGAGAAATGGGTTTGCTGTTTCTTTTTTTTCTTTCATTTGAACTCTCAGATTTACAGATGCTTTGCGTAGCGTCTGAAAATCATCACCTTTCAGAAAAGGTTTGACGTCCAACGCATTTGACCACTTCAGAAACGTATGATGTTGCTGACACTAGAGCAGCACATAAACATCGGACTCTGCTAGTTACGGGAATACAGGTTGCTACATGTACCCGACCTCATGACCAAGGCCTTTTCAGTGCTAGGTTAAATGATAACACTAGCCGGCACTAACTGGCTTTTACAGTCTCTTCTTACCGTCGTCCGCTCCTTCAGAAACAAACTGGACTACCTAAAGTGACGACGTTGGCCAATCTGTCTGTGCTGAATCTTTATTAGAATATAAAAGCCAACAGTCTTAACCCTTAGGGTCAGTTCCAGGGTCAGACAGTATATGTAGGCCCGGTCTTGCTGACAGTGGCTTACCCAGAGCCATAATGGAGCAGAGTGCTCACTAATTCTTCAGCTGCCTCATTATCACACTGTTTGCCTGTCATGCGTAGCCATTTCAGCTCTGAGTGATCTAACAGAGGTCGAAGGATATTAATCTGAGCCTGGTTAATGGAGGAGAGAGGGAGTGTAGGAGGGAGTCTGTCTGGCTCAGGATTACTGGCTCCGATACAGTGGCTACACTAAGTGGCTACGCTAAACCTTTGGGACATATAGACTGAGTACACGCTGTTTATTTATTTCTTTAGCAATTATTTATGGAGGAAATCCCAACCGAACAGCATGTTTGTGTCCATCTGTATTTTTAGCGTATATATCATTTAGTGTAACTTATATTTGGAGTAGACTTTGGATTACTGTGGCTAATACTTTTCTTGTGTTTGCGTGACTCTTGCTCTTTTAGTAATGTTTCAGTATTTAGCTTTCAAAACTCTGCATCAGTATTAACCCATTACACCAGGGGTGCTGCACCGTTTTTTGCTCACACCCGATTCAGCTCACCCTCAATTGCCAAGTTTAGAAGGTGTGTTTGCTAGTGACCACGCCCTGATATGGAACGAAAGGGTGGACTGTTTTGAATATTTTTGGCTTGGGGTCTGGGTCAGCTTTGTTGTGCTTGTAAAGCTGGGCCATCCTGGCAAGTTCAGCCTGAGAGCAGACCACAACATGTGTGGTCTACAGGAAGCTCTTGCTACAGTTGATGTGAAAGTACTCTACCATCTACATCTACCATCAAAAAGAGACCAACAAGTTTTTAAGGAAGGGGTTCAAGAAGGACTCAGGAGGACTCAAGCTTCTACTGTCCAAAGCACATTGTTTTGTCGAAGCATTTTCTTGCAAAACTGGCAACCACTGCTAGACACTATTCTTGACCACTGTTCTTAGGAAGACCACTGTTTTGAGGCCTTTCCCAACCCTGGCTAGCCTGCTCTCAGGATCAGGATAATGAAGTGTAGTGTTTGTGTTTGTGTGTGTGTGTGTGTGTGTGTGTGTGTGTGAAACTCCGTCTGCTTTGCCCTTTAAACACAGTAAGAGCTGTATCTATTCAGCCTCAGACCTGCATGCATCGACGTCCACACAGCTGTCTCTTCTGACCATGACTGACCATCTGCTCTCATGGGAGGGGGGAGCTTCTGTAGGACAGAGTGTGTGCTATGGATGAGTGTGTGCTGTGTGCTCTTTTACATCCTTAAACTCAGAGGAACTATTTCTGCAGAGTCGAGAGTCGTGAAGAATGAACAGCTGTGGGAGTGTATGTTCACGTGTGTGTTTTATGCATGCACACACATGCATGCACAGTGTTGTTGTTGTACAAATAACAGTGTACCTGCATGTGTGTGTATGTTTGTGTGACTGCATATTGTCTGACCAGTGTGTCTGTGTCAAATTTTGCATGTGTATATCTGTGTGCTTGTGTATGTGTGTGTGCGCCTGTGTGTGTGTGTGTGTATAGTTGGTAGGCTGGGCTGTGCGCGTGCTGGCGTGCAGCAGAGTGTGTGTGACGTCAGTAAGGGGGTCCCCTGGGAGCAGGCTGAGTCAGAGCAGGGCTGCGGCCTTATACTGCTGTTCCACCATCAGACACACACACACACACACACACACACACACATTCTTCTGCATCTGTGTGTGTGTGTGTGTGTTTTTCCACTTTCTATCACTGCTTTAATAATGGGGCTCCAGCCCCAGCTTTGTCTACAAAGGATACAAGAGAATCTCACACACATGCACGCACACACACACACACAGAAATATAGATGCAGGCATGCAGTATTAGTCTTTGTTCAAGGCCAGCTTTGCTGTGTACGCAGCTCAGCTTGTTCATTTGTATCGTGAAGTGGAAAAAAAAGTGCTGCTGAATAGAATTCCTTGTGATCACGCCATGATTAATACACGCTGCACTCCTAATGAAGGGACTAAATTAAGGGTGTTTGATATGGCAAAAAATATATTGATATTTTATTTAACAGGACACAGTATGTGTGTTGCATACTGATACATACATTTTGAAGTGCAAGTGCAGCTGGTCCAAATGTATTTAGTTATATAATACACTATATGTCCAAAGGTTTGTGGACACCCCTTCTAATGAATGCATTTTATTCACCTTCTTGAAGTTGAACCCATTGCTGACATTAATGTGCAAATACACACAAGTCTCTTTTCACTGAATCCAATCAAATCCTCACAGCAATGCTCCAAAATCTAGTAGAAAGCCTTGTCTGGACAGTAAAGGCAGTTACTCCAATAAAAGCAGGATAAACTCTTTACCCAATACATTTGTCTATATAGTGTATATGCAGTTTTATTGTTTTGACAGTACTGACAATACCCACAATATACTCTGAATATATATACTCTTTACCCTTTTCTCTACATACACTCTCACTCTGCTGAACATGCACAAATCTGCAGTTGAGTCAGCAGAGCATTGGCAGTGTTTATG
Source organism: Salminus brasiliensis (assembly GCF_030463535.1). Taxonomy (NCBI): domain Eukaryota; kingdom Metazoa; phylum Chordata; class Actinopteri; order Characiformes; family Bryconidae; genus Salminus; species Salminus brasiliensis. The sequence continues at coordinate 17,330,357 of NC_132902.1, forward strand.
CACTATGCACTTCAGCACTGAACAACCCCGCTCTGTAACCTTACCTGATCTGCAACATCATGGCTGAGTTACTGTGGTTCCTAAATGCTTAAATTTTTTACACCTGTGGCATTGAGACTGAATTATCTATCTATCTATCTATCTATCTATCTATCTATCTATCTGTCTGTCTGTCTGTTTGTCTGTCTATCTATCTATCTATCTATCTATCTATCTATCTATCTATCTGTCTGTCTGTCTGTCTGTTTGTCTGTCTATCTACCTATCTATCTATCTATCTATCTATCTATCTATCTATCTATCTATCTATCTGTCTGTCTGTCTGTCTGTTTGTCTATAGATAGATCTATCTATCTATCTATCTATCTATCTATCTATCTAACGTGACCTACATCCTTTTATACTTACAACATTTATCATAGAGACTGTATATCTATATGCCAATGCTTTTTGCGCAATATGTAGAGCAATTGTAAGGGGTTACTAAGTTATTTATGTTTATTTATGTCAACCTCTTTATATGTCTGTCTTATTTTTACTTAGTTGGAATGGTGTCACTACTTTGATCACCTGTAAAGTCAGAATTTCTTTGTACAATGTAATGTCTGTTTACTGTGCATATCACAATAAAACTTTAAAATCCTGAATTTATTTATATTCTTTGTATTTATACTTCACATTTATACTGCACAATTTGTTTGGTGTAAAGGCCCTAGCATTAAGCTGTGGAGCAGTGAAACCGCATTCTCTGGAATGATGTATACCTGATGTATAAAATGATTGCACATTTTGTTCTGACTCTCTGAATCTCGTTCTTCCATTCAACCAAAATGGTATACATAGCCCCCCTCACCTAATTTCAGGGCACCATAATTCATGAGACATAAATTATACAATGGTCTGAACTGTATATCAGTCAAATGAGGTACTTTATTGCATACTCCTCCACTGCTTGACATGGATGTAGTAGACATGACTAGGTGCTTAGGATCTTCTCTGGAAAACTGCAGAAAAAATTTAAGTATGCTAATTTAATTCAGTGGAAAAACTATTTCCTAAAATGTTTATTAAAGACTCTGCAGAAAAAAACATTTTACTACTTTTCCCTGAATTATTACAATCAACACAGAAACTGGTAACTTACTCTTACTGTCTTTAATCTTCGCTTAAAATATTCATGTACACCCAAGAGAATGTAGCCTGGGGGACACAACAACCTACTGAGAGTGATTGAGGGGGATGCTCAATAGCCAAATGTTTCACCAAGGACCATGTACCTGAGTCAGCTGTGCAGGTTTAATAATATCCACTGAATTGTAGGGTTTGTTTATGCAATACAAACTCTGAGTAACACTTACCTCTTTCTTGTTGGCTCCTGGTGCCATTTATTTGCATACAGGGCATGTCCTCCAGTCACAGGCACTCACCGTCACTCACTGTCAGTGTGTTGTCGTTTCCCCTGGGTTACATTCTCTTGGGCTTTCACATGTGTTTTACGCCTTGGTTGAATGCTTGGCTTCAGTGTTAATTATACTGGCACAGTATTGTTTTGTCTGCAGCAGATACTTATTTTGCTGCACTGAACTGTTATCCCTTTATTGAAGTGTTTGGTATTGTGATTTTTGTTTGGCAGTTATTGCTACAAGTTATGTCACCATTTGTTTTAATTTGCATTGTCTTGCGTTAGGATGAAATGCTGTCCAGTGAGTTTGGAGCCATTTTTCTGAATTTGAGTAGATAAGATGTTTCTACACAATCAGTATTAATTGTGCTACTGTGCTACTGAACAGGTAGATCATCAAGGAAGATGAGTGAGACACTATACAGGGCCAGCTATACAGGACCAGGCCACAACACTCCCACCACCATGTTTTACAGATTAGGTAGTATTTAACAAACACAAAGAACTGCAGAGAACTTTCATAATTGCTTCTTTATGATACTCATTATTGATCAGATTGCATTATTACTAAATTAAGTATTATTGTGATGCTATTCCATCGTAACAGCTATATACTCTGAAAAGTGTATTGACACATTGACATTGTTTATCATGATAATGCTAACGCATCATCATATTGCTCAGTGCTGTGCCAAATAAATGGAATCATTAATGTTCTGTTTTTGTTCAAACCTAATCTGTGTGTGCAGCCTTCGGCCACCTCTTTACACCTTCCCCAATTCAAACTGTTGAACATGTTATTGTAAGACATTTCTGACTAATAGGGAAGGAAGGAAGGAAGGAAGAAAAGAAGGGAGGGAGGAAGGATGGAGGTGGGGGGGGGAGGTAGAAACGAGGCCTTGCCAAGTGGTCATTAGAGCTGCCATCTGGCCGAGCTCTGCTAGATTTTGTTCTCCCTCTCAGTGGTCACTCTCACGGGAAATCTGTATTCGTTTCCCAAACACAAGGACGGAAATAGAGAGAAGGAGAGAGAAATAGATGGAATTCTGCAAATGGTGGGTTCACTTCCAATACGTGACCTCTCTGAATTGGGCTCTTATTGATTCGCTTCGTTTGAAGCTGGGGTTGGACACATTTAAGGTAATTATAATAGCAAGGCCAGATGAGGCTGCCCTTACATCTGTTAAGTAAGTCCAAAATGAGTGCTTAATTAAACACTGTTGCTTTAACTCCACCAATTGCTGCCAGTTGCTGCCTTGGAAAAAAGTATAGAACAGTTTATTTTTCAGTTTAATTGAGTATAACTACATACGTACACTGATCAGCCATAACATTAATACCACTGACAGGTGAAGTGAAAAACATTCATTACTGTGGCATCTGCGAAGGGGTGGATATATTTGGCAGAAGGTGAACAGTCAGGTCTTGAAGGTGATGATGTGTTAAAAGCAGGAAAAATGGGTAAGCATAAAAGTCTGAGTCACAGAACCAAACTGTGATGGCTAGATGACTGGGTCAGAACTTCTCCAAAACACCAAGCAGGTCTTGTGAGATGTTCCCAGTATGTAGTATTCAGTACCTACCAAAAGTGGTCCAAGAAAGGGCGACCAGTGAACTGGTGACAGGGTCATAGGCACTTATGCCTCCATGGAGGTCCCACCTCAACTTACAGGACTAAGAGGATCTGCTTTTAGCGTCTTGGTGCCAGATACCACAGGACACCTTCAGAGGTCCTGTGGAGTCCATGTCTCGAATGGTCAGCTCTGTAGAGGCAGCTAATGTTCTGACTGGACGGTTTGTTTACACTTACATTTTGATGTGGTTTGGCCTTATCCAGATATAATCCTGATACTCAAGACGCATGAAGTTACCAGGTGTAAACAAAGCATGTATATAGTCTTCAAGTAATGGAAAACTGGTGGAGTGACTTAATTGGTGGAGTATATATAGAGTATATCAGTTGTTAGCTGGAACACAATAGCCAGTGCACACCTAAAAATGCAAATGTGGAACATTAAGCATGTCTTGACAGATTGGCTATTGGTCAAAAAATATCATACTTTTACTTGCCAATTATTTATCGATTTAATCTTAAAAATAACACATTATTATAGATTATGCCAGTTTCTCTGGTACAGGAATAATAATCTACACCTATGAGCCACAAAACACTGAATAAAGTTGCATATGAAATGCTACAGGCTATGCAGATTTGTTTTGGCAGGCTGACACTTACTCGTCAGTCTCGCTCTCTACCTGTATCATCTCTGCTGTATAGCAAAGCAAAGCTCAAACAGAGGCGAAGAAGCTTCATCCACTTCATCAGCCCTCATCTCTGCCTCCTGCACCTGGTCCTCTAGGGCTGAGTACACCAAAGGGCTTTGGCTTCTCTATCTCAGCGTCAAGAGTGCTGTCCTTTGAACCACCTTGGGCTTATGTATTGTGTTTGTGTCGAACCTGAACACACTCTGAGAAAAGGCTTTGAAAGGTCTATACTGAACAATAGCATCTATGCAACTTAGCTTATTAGCAAGTAGTGCTTGGAATTGCAGTACAGGCCTTAATGTTACATATGCCATGATTCAGAACCACAGTGCTCCATGATGGCTCATATGTTCGCTGGTTGTATTTTCAACTTGGAGAATGTAAACGGCAAGCTGGATGTAGTAAATATAGTAAATCTCTACTGCCATTCATGGCCATTAAACACATAATTCTAAGGCACAAATTGGATGGTTGCACCTTTTAGTATACCATCTAAAATTAATTAATTAGCATCAACAAGCAAAAATATTAATAATCATTATATTATCCGTTTTTAAATACTTAGCATGACCACCCTTTACCTCTATTACAGGAGACTCACCTTCAGTTGTTCCACATCTCCAAAGTTCAGTCTTAGAAGTTGGACTGTTTTCTGCTTCTAACCATCCAAGTCATCCCAAACACGTCCAATGATGTTAAAGTCTGAATGGTCTACTTTTTATCTGTTTCTTTTTCTTAGTAAGAGCTTCCAAATCAGCTTCTCATCCTTAAGTCATCTTCTCGCAGTGGAAGGATGGACATGCTGTGGATTTTCTTAGATCTGAAGCAAGAAGATGAAAAGCTGTGTTCTTTCTCTTATAATGCTCTACCAGGTCGTTCACTTCCAATGGCCCCAAAACATGCCAAAAAAACATTCCCCACATCATTACATCATTTCCACAAGCATCGACTGTGGACACAAGGCAGGTTTGATCCATGGATTGAAGCCACTGGCACCAAATTATAAAAAGATGTGGTTTATAAGGTGAGGTATGGCTGTTTCTAGGCACATTTGAAGGTTTTCTTAAGGGATCTAAAGGTGTCCTACAGGAAAACAGTGATCTCTAATGGTTACCCTTAAGCCCATTCTCATTAGGAAGTAATGAGTTTTAATCCAAATGGTTTAAATAGTCTTTTCCAGCAGGGATGGTTTGAAAAAGTCTTATTATTTTCTCTGTATCTTTAAATGATTTCATGATCTGAAATCTAATCTCTTAGATTAGATTTTTTAAATGTCTGTTTTGACAGGAAAATGGCCTCTTGGCATCTGATCTATGAATAGGAATATACTTTACACTTCAGTCACCTTTTACTGTTACTCTGAATAAACCAAACCAAGAACCAGTGAAACCCGATTCAGCAATAGAACTGCCTTAACTTACGAATCCAGTAAATGTTTTTACTGTGATTCACAAACTAATGTTGTTACACTTGGTCACAGTTTGTGTTTCACTCTGTGTGGCATTTACTAAATGTCACTGTTTTTTTTCTGCTACCTCAGGAAGATAGGACCCAGACATCCCACTCTACCTGTTCTGAACTCTTTGCCATGGAGCTGCAGGACACTAAACCGAACTGATGCATGATTAAAAATATTGGCCGACTGTAAATCCCACCCACAGAACACTGAGCAAAGAGAAAGACCAATCAGGATACTGTCTCGACCAATCTGTCAAATACTCACTCTCTCCCAAAAAGTGTGCAATTAAGCCTGATATACAGAATCCTGATTTCTGGGATATTGTAATTTGTGGACGTAAGGGAGCCACTATCACTATACAGGAGAATCCTGAGAGTTGCGGGAGAGAAGGGATGTCTGAGGACCTGATGTTCTTCAGTGGTGTTAGCTAGCACAGTAGGTGCTTTGAGTGAACCTGCTGGGTCAAAATAAACACTGAACACTGACAATGTTCTTAAATAGGTTTATTGGCACATATTGGGACATATTATATTGTAGCTCTGACAGAGGCGTTGTGTAGAGCTGAAAGAGCCTGTAACAGATTCACACGGGATAAAAAATCTCTGCGTAAATGACTGCGATAAGAGTTGCTACTCAACTTACTCACTGCTGCCACCTCCAAAAAAGTGTCCTGTGACCACTGCTAAAGTATTACATGATGATAAATGTATAACCTTTATAGTGCTTATGAAATTTGCAAGTTTGACACTTAGCAGCTACATGTTCAAAACAGGTACATAGGCTTTAGGCCACGATACAATGACTAAACTAAAGCTGCCAGTGGCTATGAGGAGTCCTTTGGGTTGTCTTCTGGATTTAAATGTTGTACCTGACATTTGCCACAATATCGAGTTCCTCAATACTTAAGAAACACTGTGAAAAACATATTTTCCTTTGACTATAATGTCAATCACATTAATTAATCACAGGATTCAATTTGCACAGGAGTATTATAACCTGAAGAAGGTAAAAGGACTGACATGGTGCATTCGGACAGGACTTAAAGGTAAAAACTACATTACCCCACTTCTCCATATACAGCCAATCCCATCCGAATAGGGCTTTGGTCAGTCAGTCACTGGGGCAGTTATGTTTTCAGTCAGAGAAAGTTCTCATTAATGAGTCAGTGAGATGCTACAATTGTACACTTTAGCCAATCTGTGCTAATGAAATTAGAAGCATAGCAATGTAGCAATTTACCCTAAAATAGCAACCTGTACCACTGGCTGTAATAGTGAGACTAGCATCTTTATCACTGCTACTGTGGGCTCCACTCGCTGCTAACTGCGGTATGTAACTCTGGTGAAGCAGGCAAGACAACGCTCGCAAGAACTGTGCAATGTTGTGAGTCATATTAGTGTAAAATCCTGTAATATTACTCAACTGCGTCAGTCATGCTTCCTCTTTTACTTTCAGTGATGGTTCTGTATCCTCTCTGCTTGTCCAGAAATGCACGTAAGTGTGTCCTCCTTGAGGGGCAGCTCAAAGAACAAAGTACAAACTGTAGAATACTTATAATATCATATAATACTGCTTTAATTCTTCATTAGCTAGTTCACTAACAACTAGCCTCTTTTCAGATAAAGTGGACACAGTGTTGGGTTTGCCCTTACAGTCAGCGGTCAGAGCCCCCTTGACATTGGACTGGAATTGATGTAACATCATCAGGCTGCATATGCAGAAGGTGAAGGAGATTAGAGTGAATGCTGGTGTACCGTCTTCATGCCTCTCTACTGAAGCACCTGAACGGGTTCTGTATGTGATGAATCATCATACAGTGCATGCGCTGGTTTAAAATAGCATGCGCTACTGTAGATTTGCCATTGTAACTGCTTTGGACTGCACTGCCTGCAGAGAGCTTTATGTGGAAGCAGACCATTACAGATAACAGCCTCTGCTTGGCCGACATCTCTCTCTCTCTCTCTCTCTCTCTCTCCCCCTCTCTCCCTCTCTCTCCACTGCAGACAATCTTCTGATAAAGGTGCGGCATCGTGGGACAAATTGCCCCAACGGCTCAATGATCCTGTCAGCATAGTGTGCTGGGGCTCTCGCCCCTGCGACAGAGGCTATTACTCACAAATAGGTATCTCAATAAAGCCAGCCCAGCCCGCCGAATGGCTCATTCAACCTTTTCTGCTAAACAGGAGGAGCTGAGTGGAAAAGATAAAAGGATGAGCAAAAAAAAAAAAAAAAAGAAAAAGAAAAAAAGAAAAGAAAAAGGAAGAAAAGCAGCGCAAACAAAATAAATATAAATAACAACCTTGGCATTCTGCCTCTGAAGAGTCTCCTTTACAGCAGTAAATGGACTTCAGCCAGTGAGGAAACGCACAGAAATAAGACAAGCACATCATTTCATTTCTTTATTTGTTGGAAATTTTATAATAATAATAATTAATTATATATTAATTAATAATAATTTATTATTATTACTATTTGGTGTTGTTGCTGTCTTGATTTGGATCATGATGGTTTTAGACTGTTTTTCTTACTCATTTTATTTATTCTTTCTTATTTTTTTACTTCCTTCTTCTTCTTCTTCTTCTTCTTCTTCTCCTTCTTCTTCTTCTTCTTCTCTTAGACCTTGTTTTGTCCTCCTCTTAATTTCCTCTTCTTCATGTTTGTCCTCTTTTTGGTCTTCTTCTTACTCTTCTTCTAGTTCTTCTTTTCTCCCCACGATTTTCTTCTTCTTTTCTTCTATTAGTCTTTTTTTTCCTTCTCCCAATTTTCTTCTGAACCTTCTGGCCTCATTTCTGGTACTTATTTTTTCTTCTTTTTCTTCATATTCTTCTTCGTCATCATCATCATCATCATCATCATCATCATCATGTTGTTTGTCATTTTCTAGATCTTCTTTTTCTTCCTCTTTTTCTTCCAATTTTTTCATTTTATTCGATTGGGCCCAGAGAGCTGGTAAAAAGCCCCACAGAATGGCTTCCTCATGCCAAGCGTTAGATAAGAAGCTCCATCGCTGGCTTCAGTGCCGAGGCCTGCTCTAAAAGTTTGTTTGAGTTCAGCTTCAGAGGCATGACTCACCCACCATTAGCAATCAGATTTTAATTCTTCGCTGACCACCTGTTGCTTCACAGCTGGAGGTGTCATCGGTTCATGCTGAAAGGCAAATGAAATGCATTCAGCCCGCTCTCGAGGCGCTGCTTTTTACGCACAGCCTTTTACAAAGGATCCTCAGCGAGTCAGCGTCTTCAGAAGGAGACATCGTGCTCCGCGCTGGGGCCTTAGAGCTACTCATTCAATAAGTCAATGCCCACTTACAAACAGCGGCAAATGTATGGCACATATGGCGTCTCGCAAACACAAACAGGCTATTTTGTCTCCAGCAGGTTTGAATGACGTGGCTGCAATCGGCAGGGGCTGTTATGCTGTTATGCAGTAGGCTCTCTCACTCTCACTCTGTCTCCCAGTCTGAACTTGTCTCTTCATTTCTCTTTTAACCAAAGCCAATTGCCTTTTTCTGCTGAAATGAACAGGTTCTGTTCACACTGCTGCTTCCATCTTGGTGTATTTCACTCTCTTCCTTCATACAGGAACAGGTGGCAGCCCAGAGAGCCCTGAAATCCATTGAAATAGCTTTTCAACACAGCAATACAGAAGCCACTGTAAACAAGGAAGCAGGGCCATTGATACATAATTACTTTAATTGTTCAATTTGGCTTCTACTCAAAAGCACATTTGATCACTGCTCTTATGCTGCTGTCATCAGTGCCTGAGCGTGGCTATGGAATCATCTCAGCGGTGAATGGGGAAACGATACGCTTGGAAGGGGAAGAGTATTATCAGCGTTTGCCCTAAAACCACTGATGAACTTTCTGAAGGTTGCAATAATCCGGCTTGATTGAGAAAGGCGAAACCCATTAGTGTGCCCTGGATCGCATCAACCCACGCAAGCACTGCGTCATCACCAGCCACTGGCATAGCTCGTTTTCTCGTGCAGGGCAAACAGAATTACCCCCATATCCACCCGCTGCCCCCCCCCCCCACGCCTCCAATGAACTTAATGTGAATGAAGCTATTTAGCCAACAACTAGGCACTTGTTTGAGAAGACAGCGACTTGGCTGAGACCCTGAACTCATTAGGCTTGCTTTTGATTGGGGGGAAAAGCAGAAGAACATAGACGGGTGGAGGGGCTCTATGAGTCAGCTGGCATTAACATCATCAGACTCTTTCAGAGGAGAGAATACTCATCACCCTAAACTATCACCTTTAGCATGTCCTCCCAAGAGGTCCCGATTATCAATAATGAATGTAAAATGGGTCGGGGGGCAGGACAGAGGATTGAGAAAGAGGATTATCCCATTTTGCCTCCAAATCTTCTCACGGATTTGCCCTTCAGACTGGCCTTTGGGAACGGATCACTCGAGTTCTTTAGTCCCTTCCCCCCAATCGTCCCAGCCCTCGCTCTGTGTTGTCAGCCTCTTTCTTTCTTCAGAGGGGTACTCCATGTCCTCACACCGCGAGAGAGCGAGGTGAAGTGGAGCGATTAGCAGCCGCGTCCCTTATCTTCTAAAGGGGGGCGATGAGAAATCCTTTAAGCAAAGTGCCCAGGCCATTACAGTAGCAGCGATAAGAAACAGCTCAATAGAGCCTCTGCCCGTGTGATCTAATGCTGCCTTGTTCTGTCGGGAAAGGGATTCTTCTACCAGCGAGCACATAATAAGTGAAGAAACACACCACAAATATAGGAAAAAAAATTATAAAATATTATATATAGGAAAAAATAAACACATAAATACATACATATAAATGTATAATAATAATATATACGAGTCTACCAGCAGTAGCAAAAATCCCAGTCTACAGGACATTCTTGCTATTCTTGAGCAGAAGTGAGTAAAGCCCTTTTGTGTGCCACTCTGTACATTGATAGACATAGATATAAATATAGACATACACATAAACATAGACATACAACTGAGCACACTGCAATTGTTTGACTTCATTGCCCTGGTTATTGATAAATAGCCTGAAATTAGTCACATTCTATAATGTGACTATATATATATATATATATATATATATTACCAATAGAGGCAAAATACACCAGACTCCTCATAGACTGTGACCAATATGAAGACTGAATCCCAGGCCCCTGAAGCTATGTGGCGCACACCCTACACACACTACCTGCTGTGCCACTGTGCTGCCCACAACAAGTTATGATGTTATTTTATATGATAATGCACAAATATTATAAAGGGACTTTTGAGTGATTGATTTTTTTAGAAAGGATCTGGGACCTTTAAAATTTAGACAATGTTCCAAAACATGGAAATACTTAAATTAGTCAATTAATAATATTAATATATATATTAATATATTAATAATAAAAATTAATAATTTAATTACCATATTTTACAGGCATAATGTGTAAAGGTAATGCTCATATATTAATTGTATGAGAGCTTATACAGTTTTTGATTGTGTCCCTGGGTCTCCTGGGAATCCCACACATAGTTTGGTTCCCTTGGTCCGGACCAAGCAAGACAATTATACCTTGTTACCTTTTAGTCACTTTGCTTTGCGGTCATACTGACATATTTACAATCAAACCCAATCTAGGGGGTTCATATTCACATATGACTGAAGGCTGCAAATAGATGTCTGCACAAGTAGGCTGTGTACACGGGTTTAACCACTGAATCCTTAAACCTTAAATCTTCCTGATATTAGTATTACTTCAACATTTTGATTAATGTACACCTCTGCATCCTAATTTGCACATGCCTTTACTTAAATGAGGCAACTACACTAATGAATGCGATTCTAAAGGTCACTAGTTTTGAGACACTGTGTAGTGTGGTAGTGGGTGGTCAGGACACAGCCCTGCTAAACTAACAGAAGAAGTTAAAGCACAGAAATGGGAGCAGGTCAGCCATGAGACTCACGCATGTTTGACTTGCAAGAAAGCCTATAACGCAACTATCTTGTGACATCATGTTCTGCATTTGGTTCATTTAGATGCCTTTGGTTCATATTGCGAAACAGCACCAGAATATGTTTAGAAACGGACCAAGACCCACCTGCTCATGCGGTCTCTGTCCGCTTGTTTGGTGCGCGCCAAAGTTCGATAGGCAGCGCTTACACTAACTCTAATGAAGTGCACTAACAGAGCAACCGCATCAGGGTTCTGTTTTAATCATACTAAAGCTGACAAGTCTCATCTCTGCAAGTCAGTTCAACTCTTCAGTGACTGGCAAGTCTTCAGTATTTTTCATGTTTTCAAGTCCAGTTCAAAGTCGTCAAAAAAAGTCACTCCACTCATGTCCACACCTCTGCAGAGCAGACTGGGCATCACGAATGCAGGCCCACTGGCTGAACTGGTTCGTGATCAATTTCTCACTGAATCATTTCCTGGCCATTAAAAAGTAACTAAATAAAGACTTGTGGGCCTCTGTGAAAACTGTGGGGAGCATTTGAGAAGCGACTGAAAGCTTTGCTCCTACTTAAACTGAGTGGGTGCAAACAGAGGATGCCACTGTAGCACACAGATCATGGTAAATTGGTGCAGCAATTATGGCCGTGAACATGCTGCCTTATAGTGCAGATGAGCTTAATACTACCAGAATGTTGGGTAAATGGTCCCGGGGACCTCACTGTGACCACACATAAGACCCTGCCTCAGCCTTTTCTTTGAATCCTGCAGGACGCGGCGGTTTATGAGAGTAATTCACAGTCGCAGCAGAGAGAATGTGCTGTGTTAAATCAGTAGCCTATGGAGTGTTTCCTGTATAGTCTGTGCTAAATTGCACATGATTACCTGAGAGAGTGGCCCTCCACAGCTGGCAAAGTCAGACGGCGTGACTGTGGTTATGAGAGAGAGAGAGTAAGAGAGAGAGAGGTAGACCGTGCCCACCTGTAGACTGGATAAGTAATACCACATGAGCTTGCCGTGATAATCAACCCTAAAGTGCACAGGGACAGGGTTTGACACCATTTAGGCTCAGACTCTTTCATCCTAACACTGTGGTGCCGGAATATAGTCTGGGATTCCATCCATTCAACAGTAGGAAATTTCTTGTCATATGAGGAAATCTTTGTTAATTTTGGCATAATGTAAAAAAATATATATATATATATATTTGAACTATTTCTATTGGTCCATTCATCATGTAAATTTGACACAATGTATCCACCTCATTTTTCATAAAAAAATTGGGGTGACCATCTTTGTTTACTTTGCATTAGACCGCCCAGTGCCACAGCGAATCCGTTAATAAAGGTTACAACCGCAGTGATAATAAACATACAGTGAGAATTTCGTTTGAACAACAGTGTTACGAACACAACACACTTGTGTAACTCATACCCGCGCCTTCCAAAGAAGAGGACCTTTTTTTTTTTTCAAGTTTCAAGTTTCAGGTGTTATTTGCACAACATGTCAGGACATTTATGTATTTAAATGCTTGTGGTGAGGCTCAGGTTGATGCTCTACAGGAGGACAAAACAATATACATACTACACAACTACTATATACTATATACATACTAAACATTATATTAAATAAATACAAAATACACACAAAATATACACAAAATACAGAATATACAAAGACAGGAGGGACCTGTAGAAATTCTTGATATGCACATTTATGAGACAGGTATAGTCTGACAGAGAGTGGAGCTAAATATAAATATGTATGTTTATGTCTATTCCTGTTGTATAAAGTGACTTAGTGATGTTGTCCATATCAGTGATATATATAGTATTAATAATAAAGTGTCTGAGTTTAGTGGTGTTGGTGAAAAGTTCACAGCTTGTTCAGGAACCTGATGGCTTGTGGGTAGAAACTGTTCATTAGTCAGTTTGTTCTGGCCTGGATGCTGCGGTACCTCCTGCCTGATGGCAGTAAGGTGAACAGGCCATGTGCTGGGTGGCTACAGTCCAACCGGATCTTCTGGATGTTTCTCAGGCAGCGGGACCGGTAGATGTCCTGCAGGTCTGGAAGTTTGCTGCCTATGATGGACTCCGTTGTCCTCACCACTCTCTTCAGGGCCTTGCGGTCGTAGGCAGTACAGCTGCCGTACCAGACAGTGATGCAGGCCGTGAGGATGCTCTCTGACGGGCAGACTTCACTGCTTTGTTGGTGTGACAAAGTGACCAGTGACCTGTATGGAGTGACCTTCGTCTGTGGTTGAAGGCGCTATGTAAAACATCCACCCAAACATCCATACGCCTGCTCTTAACATCCTCAGTTATAAAGCTCTGGTGAAGTGGACGCGTCGGGTGCTTGTAAAGCTCTTAGGTTTGCTCTTAGGCTAACAACTTACCTGATAGCCTCACAAGCACCCAGTGCATCCACTTTACCAGTGCGTCATAACTGAGTTTCGATTCCACAAAAAATACTAAGAGCAGACATATGGACATTGGGTGGATGTTTTAGATTTAGCGCCTTCAACCATAGTCACAGGTCTTATTCTTCAGAAGGTGGTGGATATAGCTAGTTTATGTGGTGCCCCACAAGACTCTGATCTTTTTGTGTGGTTTTGAAAGCTAGTTAGCTCTGCTCTAAAGAGCTCTAAATAATGTTAAGTAATGTTGCTGGAATGTTGGGTTAGCATAGCTAGCTACTTTATGATCAGTGTCCACAGCAGTGGCCTACTTCAGACTGTGGTCACTGTGAACACAATGCGAAGGCAAAGTGGGAGTGATGAAATAAGGTGGATAGAACAACTGCCAGTTCTAAATGGTGTCAAAAAGTGATTCAGTGTCACTGCTGGCCTGGGAATAGTCTTCCAACCAGAAATATCCAGCCAACAGCGTCCTGCAGTCCTGAGCTTCTGTCTCTGCCTTTACATCTACAAGGTGGGCCAGCTAGGTGGCAGTATCTAATGAAGGGACACACTGTTTAAAAACTCCAGCAGCACTGCTGTGCCTGATCAACTCGTACCAGCGCAACACACACTAACACACCACCACCTCCATGTCAGTGTCACTGCAGTGCTGAGAATGACCCACCACCCAAAAAATATCTGCTCTGTGGTGGCCCTGTGGGGTCCTGACCATTGAAGAACAGGGTGAAAGAAGGAAGCTAACAAAGTATGCAGAGAAACAGACAAACTACAGTCTGGAATTTTAGAACTACGAAGTGCTCCTATAGGGTAAGTGGAGCTGATATAATGGGAGTTAATTCCAAATCAGGGGGGTCCTTATATTATTATATATTCTGATATGACTGGGGCGTATCCATATATTTTGACGTTTTTGTATAGTATTAAATATAGCCTCTGTAGCTAACCAAACATAAAACACAATATTTTCAGCAAATTTTAATGCACAGTGTTTCATCACATAAAAAAATAACAAGTGTTGCAAAGGTTTAGACAGTTTTGGCACGGTCTCAGACTTTTATGATCAAATCAGGCCTGAGGCAGGTCTCCAGTAATTAGGAACTGTCGGCTGAATTAAATTTTCCAGCTTTATACATTTTCTCACTCCTGAAATCTTACTAATACTCAGCAACCATGGGATCCTCGAAGCACCTGAGAACCACTCGTATGCTGGTTAGAAAGGTAAAGCAAACCCCCAGATGACTGCCAAGAGCATGCATTCAAGCTTACCTGTGTGAGGATGCTGGTACACTGTTCCACTGTGCAGCATTGCTTGCACAAACATAATTTTCACGGAAGAGGTCATAAAAGAGAAACCCGTGAAATATGCGACCTCCCTCTTTTAGGAAGCCTAACCTCTAGTTAAACATCTGGAAAAGTTCTGTGGACTGAGTTCTGTGGACTGATAAAGTCCAAATGGAACACAAGGTGGCTGTAGTACATGTTAGAAATATTAGAAATGTATTTTCAGTGAATATTTTGCATTAAACACAAACAATTTACCGCTACCTTTCTAGAGTTAACATGAGTGACAATACCACTGTCTCTACACACCTCTTGCTCCACACCCACCTGAACCTTGGACTAGCTAGTCTTTCTCCACCGCAGCGCTGCCAATGCTGTGTGATTTGTCTGACTGGCTCAGACTCTGGCTTGGCCATGAGCACTGAATGGTCTCTTCAATTCTTATTATAGCTGAGAAAAAAAGGAGCAACAATTTTGTCCTTTGCCTCTTTTTTTAATCACTGTCCCTGAATGTGCTCCAGGGTCCTCTGTGGACACAGGACACATTTCCACAGGTTTTGAAAAGTATTTTTTCTGAAACAAAGAGATATAAAAGTATAAAAGCAACTTTTCTTTTCAATGATATGTGCAATGACATATACTATGTGGACTATGTGGATCATTTTAACTAGGGTGACCAGACGTCCTCTTTTTCCAAGACATGACCTCTTTTTAGGATGTGAAAAATGCGTCCAGCTGGGATTTCTAAATTGTGTGAAATATCCAGGATTCCACATTGATTTCATGTCTGGGTTTGTTTCTACAGTTGCCACACATTCTACGTGCATGTTTACGCAGCTCTAAACATGTATGGTTAAGCCCCGCCCACTCACTGTCACTATTGGTCTACATGTGCCTACATGCAGTTATTGGTCAAACTGATAAAGTCCCGCCTTCTCACTTTCACTGTTCGTCTACACATACCTGCATCTACATGCAACCATTGGTCAAGCTGATTAAGTCCCGACTTCTCACCGCCACTATTTGTCTATATGTACCTACAGCTACATCAGCCATTGGTCCAAATGTTTACGTCCCACCTTCTCACTTTCCCTATTGGTCTACATGTACCTGCATCTACATGCAGCCATTGGTCAAACTGCTTACCACCACAGCCGATTGGGCACGGCCTAAAAATACCTGAATGCAATGCAACTTTTATAGCTTATATACTTTCAAGGCTGAATACAATGGGGGAATATGGAAATTAGGCTAAAAAGGCTAAAATATCTGCTAGCTGATCTGGTGAAGCAACATTCAGAGAAGGGCTAACCAGAGGAGCAGAGCAGCACTGCTATGAGAGCTAGCATATGATGTTTACCACAGTTATTTAAGGCTTGTCCAACGTTGCAACAGTGGCTATGAAATGGTGCATGGATAGGTCAGCTGTAATGTACAATATACAAGAAAGGATCATTTTCTTGTTGTTTACTCTGTTGTTTACAACGCTTTGTCAGCAGGCCATGAGCTACATTTACTGGATACATGATTTTACTGCTGCTTCCTTGAATATTGCATGAAGTCCAAATCTTGGAAATTCAGTGCATTTAGACCGGACATTGTCTGGCTGCTGCTTCTCTGACGTAGGGAGGTTGAAGAGATGCCAGTCTGTCTCTCTTTCTTTCTCTCTCTCTCTCTCTCTCTCTCTCACTCTCTATCTCTCTCTCTCTCCTTCTCCCCACCTGCAGCTAAGAGAGCTGACCGTGCAACATCTCCGCCTAACGTTTCACCTGATCAATTATTCAGGCAGGCCCTATTGGCCGTATGTCAGTGGCTGCGGTGCGCTGACAGACTTGATATTCGTCACCTTTTCAGCCCTGGCTCCTGGAGAAACCACACTTGTTTTGCTCTCCACATCTATCTAACTCTCCTACCTTCTCGTTCTGCATTTTCTCTTTCTTCGTGTCCTGGACAGGCTGTAGCTGCTGATCCAACCAGCTACAGTTGTGTTGGAGGAATGGTGGAGGACTTCAGCTAATATGTGACCTTTAAGATGTGCATTTAGCCAAAAACCGAACATCGATCAGCAAAGACATGTTTGGCCTGGAGTTTGCTGTTGTTGTTTTGCACTGAAGCTATGAGGCTAATATAGCTAATAGGTAAGAGAAGCGTAAACTCACCAGGTTATAATTGTACAAACTCTGTGCCTTAATCGCAACACACATCCCAAACCTCTTTCTCTTTCATCTGTAGAGAATTTGTATTTTATTATTTTACTTATTAAAGACTTTCTAGGCTAAATGCAACAGCTACTACGGTAGAATAACGCAAGCAGGGCTAAAAAGGCTAAAAGGTAACATTAGCTAATCAGGTAAAGCGTCGTTTAGAGAAGGGCTTACTAGAAAAAGCACTGCTGCAGGTATCTGCACGTCGGCTTAACCCCTCCAGGTCCTTCTACAATTTCTTCATCTAGCTATGGTAACAGGACACCATGCCGACTGAGCCAGGCCATGCTATGGGCTGCGAGCCATCACAGTGCCGTAAACCAGCCTATAAAAGCAGAGCTCTTCACCCCCCCCCCCCTCCCAAAAGCCACTTCATCATAGAAAAAACAGCATGTTTTATTTTAAGGCTAAATAACAGAGTTGTAAATAGGCTTGTAAAACTGCAACTGAACATTTTTCACACCAACCAAAGTCAATTACTTACTATTTATACATCACAAGTACAACTTAAAATATTCAATAAAGGCTTTATATGGCACATTTAAACCCATTATACTAAGCTCTGCTTTCTTACGATCTAAATATCTAAGGCTATGTTCAGACTGCCAGCCCTAATCCGATTATTGGCAGATCTAGATTCTATCCAGAGTGATTTTTGATAGTCTGGACAGCCATAAACTATATGAAATCCAGAATGTTTCTGCAAATCAGACCCAAACCACGTTTGTAGGTGGTTGAAATGCGAGTACAATCGGATTTGTA